>NW_027143187.1:22500-27500 GCF_026170545.1 Melanerpes formicivorus
GGAAAGGAAGCCAGCGGAGGCCCCACGGCCTCGCTCTTCTGGGACAGACACAGCCACGCACACCCGCCACCGCCCTCGGGAGCAGCCAGCAGGCACGGGGCTCGGCGTGCGGGCAACACGCCGGAGGAGCAAACGGGGCGCCCTCCAGAGATGGGGGGGGGGGGGGGCAAGCTGCACCGGGCCGCACCGGCTCACAGGGCACCTCTGCCTCCCCGAAATGTGGGCTTGCATTTTCCCTCAAGCTGCACCGAGTTACATCTCCATCACGGGGCGCCCCTCTGGAGCCAGGAGGAAGCCGTGCTGGGGCACCGGCTTGCCCTCCTCCCCCCATGCCGGGCTCCATAGCATACGAGTGGCCAGTCACCGCCGCTGGCTTTTCCCTTAGATGCCGTGCCCCCGCGGGCTGCGGCTTTGGCCATGGGGGGGAACCCCCGTGAAGAGGGTCCAGTGCTGGGAACTCTCTCTGCCCCTTACCGGGCTCTCTCTCGCCGTGCCTGGACGGGCTTGCTTTCCATTCTTGGTGGGACCGACGCCGGCACCACGTCTCCCCGGCTTTCTCTGCCCCCGTGCCCCACCGGGCAAACTTCGCTTCGGGGGTTCCACACTTCGGCAGTGGCCGGCGCCAGCCACTCGTCAACTTTTTTTCTTTTCCCCGCTTTCGTTGCCGAGCCCGGGCTGGGCTCCGGCTCACGGACGAGCGAAACCCATCCAACACCGCTGAGGGTGCGCCAGCGGCCGCTCCAAACCGCCGCGCCTTTGTTCGGCCCCGCGGGTCCCCTCTCTGACCCGGGCGAAAGCCACCGAGAAGCCAGACGGACCCCTGCCCAGCCGCCTGGCGGGTGGCTTGGAGCAGCCGCTCGGCAGCGCTGCCCTGGGAGTGCTCGGCGTCGCTTGTTCCCTCATATACGGAACTGGAGGGCCGTCAGCTCCGCGAGCGCACAACCAGCCGACCTCCGCCCAGCGGCAGGTCGCAGAAATCACGCCGGCTTGTACGATGACGTAGGCGGAGGCAGAGCGCAACAGCGACCCCTTGGCGACAAGCGCGATCTCCGCGGAGAGCACGTCTACTCGCCGAGGGAGGCTTCTGCTGCGGCCTGGGGTGGCTGAGAAGCCTGCAGAGCGTGCGGGAGAGGCTTCTGCTGCGGCCTGGGGTGGCTGAGAAGCCTGCAGGGCGTGCGGGAGAGGCTTCTGCTGCGGCCTGGGGTGGCTGAGAAGCCTGCAGAGCGTGCGGGAGAGGCTTCTGCTGCGGCCTGGGGTGGGTGGGAAGCCTGCAGAGCGTGCGGGGGAGGCTTCTGGTGCGGCCTGGGGTGGCTGAGAAGCCTGCAGAGCGTGCGGGGGGAGGCTTCTGGTGCGGCCTGGGGTGGCTGAGAAGCCTGCAGAGCGTGCGGGAGAGGCTTCTGGTGCGGCCTGGGGTGGCTGAGAAGCCTGCAGAGCGTGCGGGGGAGGCTTCTGGTGCGGCCTGGGGTGGCTGAGAAGCCTGCAGAGCGTGCGGGGGAGGCTTCTGGTGCGGCCTGGGGTGGCTGAGAAGCCTGCAGAGCGTGCGGGAGAGGCTTCTGGTGCGGCCTGGGGTGGCTGAGAAGCCTGCAGAGCGTGCGGGAGAGGCTTCTGCTGCGGCCTGGGGTGGCTGAGAAGCCTGCAGAGCGTGCGGGAGAGGCTTCTGCTGCGGCCTGGGGTGGGTCGGAAGCCTGCAGAGCGTGCGGGAGAGGCTTCTGCTGCGGCCTGGGGTGGCTGAGAAGCCTGCAGAGCGTGCGGGAGAGGCTTCTGGTGCGGCCTGGGGTGGCTGAGAAGCCTGCAGAGCGTGCGGGGGAGGCTTCTGGTGCGGCCTGGGGTGGCTGAGAAGCCTGCAGAGCGTGCGGGAGAGGCTTCTGGTGCGGCCTGGGGTGGCTGAGAAGCCTGCAGAGCGTGCGGGAGAGGCTTCTGCTGCGGCCTGGGGTGGCTGAGAAGCCTGCAGAGCGTGCGGGAGAGGCTTCTGCTGCGGCCTGGGGTGGGTCGGAAGCCTGCAGAGCTTGCGGGGGAGGCTTCTGCTGCGGCCTGGGGTGGGTCGGAAGCCTGCAGAGCATGCGGGGGAGGCTTCTGCTGCGGCCTGGGGTCTCTGGGTGGCCTCTAGAGAGGTGCAAAAGACCCTCTGGGTTGGGCTGGGGTGGCTCTTGGACCCCTGCCACACAGTGGAGAGAGGCCTCCGGCCCGCCACCTGTGTCCCTGTGTGCCTGAGTGCCTGTGTCCCTGCGTCCCTGTGTCCCTGTGTCCCTGAGTGCCTGAGTGCCTGTGTCCCTGTGTCCCTGTGTCCCTGAGTGCCTGAGTGCCTGTGTCCCTGTGTCCCTGTGTCCCTGAGTGCCTGAGTGCCTGAGTGCCTGTGTCCCTGTGTCCTTGTGTCCCTGTGTCCCTGTGTCCCTGTGTGCCCGAGTGCCTGTGTCCCTGTGTCCCTGTCTGTGTACCTGTGTGCGAGAGTGTCCGGCACGCCACCCAGCGGCGGCGGGCAAGCAGGTAGGCGGGTGGGCGGGCCGGCGAGGGCCAGTGTGAGTTTGGGGGGTGGGAGGGGAGGCGGTAGCTGGAAGCGTCAGAGGAGGGGGCGTGGCTCCGGCTGGCCCCGGGAGCAGGTTCCCGGGACCGGGACCGGCTGGACCCGGCGGGTGGTTGATCCCGGGGCGGGGGGCAGAGGCGGCGGGAAGCGGCAGCTGCGTGTGCGGCGGGGGGGTGGAGGGCGAACCGCGGCGGGAAGCGGATGCTTCAGAGCAGGTTACGGGGGCGGGGACGGACGACACCACCTGTCCCCGCCCCGGGACGGGCTGGACCCGGCGCCCTGGACCCGGCGCCGTGTACCCGCCGCCGCCCCCGCCGCCGCCCCCCTCCGCCACCCCGGGACCCCGACGTTTTTTGGCGCCCGCGCCTTTTTTTGCTCCCCGCCTGCCCGCGCTGCCCCGGGCCCTCCCCCGGGGCGGGGCGGGAGGGAGGGACGGACGGACGGGTAGCCGGGGATCTCCGAGCGCGCGCGCCACCAGACCGAGGCGGGTCCCGGCGGCGGCGGCGGCGGCGGCGGCAGCAAGCGACGGCGGGGGGGGCAGGCTAGGGAGAGAGGGGGAGCGGCATGCGGTAGGGCTGGGGGGTTTGTTTCGGGGGGGGAGGGGTGGGGGGGGGTGGCAGCGGTCAGCGAGAGCGGGGAGAGGGGGAGCGGCATGCGGTAGGGCTGGGGTGGTTTTTGGGGTGGGGGCGTTGGGGGGATTAGCGGGCGGGCGGGCAGCCGAGCCAAGCGGCAAGCCGGGGGGCGGGCGAGGGCGGCTTTAGGGCCGGAGGAGCGGAGCGCAACCTCCCCCGTGCAGGCTCCAGCGTGGAGAGCAGCAAGTTTTTGGGGACGGGGGACGACGGACGGGAGGGGCAGCGGCGAGAGGCTAGCTGCGGCAAGGGGCACCGGCACGGCCGCCCTAACAGCGCCGCCTCGGTCGCAGGGGTTAGAGAGCAGCCGGGCAGCCCGGGAGGGAAGCGGCAGCCCGCGAAGGGGGGAAGGGGGGGCTCCGCGCAAACCGGTAACGGGGGCCGGGGGGTGTGGGGAGCTGGGGGTGGCAGCAGCGGCAAGAGGCAACGTCGGGAGGGGGGGCTCCGCGCAAACCGGTAACGGGGGCCGGGGGGTGTGGGGGGGGGCGGTGGCGGCCGCGGCAAGAGGCAACGGCAGGCGGGGGGGGCTCCGCGCAAACCGGCAGCGGGGGGGGGGGGCGGGGGGTAGCGGCAAGAGGCAACGGCGGGAAGGGGGGGCTCCGCGAAAACCGCTAACGGGAGCCGGGGGGTGTGGGGAGCTGGGGGTGGCAGCAGCGGCAAGAGGCAACGTCGGGAGGGGGGGCTCCGCGCAAACCGGTAACGGGGGCCCGGGGGTGTGGAGGGGGCGGTGGTGGCCGCGGCAAGAGGCAACGGCAGGCGGGGGCGCTCCGCGCAAACCGGCAGCGGGGGGGGGGGCGGGGGTAACGGCAAGAGGCAACGGCGGGAAGGGGGGCCTCCGCGCAAACCGGCAGCGGGGGGGGGCGGGGGGTAGCGGCAAGAGGCAACGGCGGGAAGGGGGGGCT
The DNA here is from genome assembly GCF_026170545.1 of Melanerpes formicivorus. NCBI lineage: Eukaryota > Metazoa > Chordata > Aves > Piciformes > Picidae > Melanerpes > Melanerpes formicivorus. The sequence continues at coordinate 26,553 of NW_027143187.1, forward strand.
CCGCGCAAACCGGCAGCGGGGGGGGGGGCGGGGGTAGCGGCAAGAGGCAACGGCGGGAAGGGGGGGCTCCGCGCAAACCGGCAGCGGGGGGGGGGCGGGGGGTAGCGGCAAGAGGCAACGGCGGGAAGGGGGGGCTCCGCGCAAACCGGCAGCGGGGGGGGGGCGGGGGGTAGCGGCAAGAGGCAACGGCGGGAAGGGGGGGCTCCGCGCAAACCGGCAGCGGGTGGGGGCGGGGGGTAGCGGCAAGAGGCAACGGCGGGAAGGGGGGGCTCCGCGCAAACCGGCAGCGGGGGGGGGGCGGGGGTAGCGGCAAGAGGCAACGGCGGGAGGGGGGGCTCCGCGCAAACCGGCAGCGGGGGGGGGGGCGGGGGTAGCGGCAAGAGGCAACGTCGGGAGGGGGGGCTCCGCGCAAACCGGCAGCGGGGGGGGGGGGGGCGGGGGTAGCGGCAAGAGGCAACGGCGGGAAGGGGGGGCGCCGCGCAAACCGGCAACGGGGGGCGGGGGGGGGAGGCGGTCAGGGGCGGGGGGAGATTTCTAGAGATGCCGGCAGACCTTCTCCCCGGAGAACAGCGCTGTTGAAGAAAAGACTGCTTCAGAACACAACCTTTAATGAAAGACGCTCGATGAAAACAACACTAACACTTAATAAAAGAAGGTTTCATGCCGACTGCCTCTCTTCATTTACGCCGCCGCGGGGGGGGGGGGGTTGGGGGCCGGGCGGGCGATACCAGGCGGCCCTCGTCCCGGGGACCACGTCTACCCCGCGGTTCCAGCCTCCGCGCGCTAAGTGCCCGCCCGGCCGCGGGGAGCACGTCTACCTCCTGCCGCACGGCTCAGTGCACTAAGTCCCCCCTCGCCATGGAGAGCACGTCTACCTGCCAGCTCAGGGAGAGCACGTCTACTCACCGAGGGAGAGCACGTCTACCACCTGGGAAGGAGAGCACGTCT
>NW_027143187.1:40000-50000 GCF_026170545.1 Melanerpes formicivorus
TGGAGCAGCCGCTCGGCAGCGCTGCCCTGGGAGTGCTCGGCGTCGCTTGTTCCCTCATATACGGAACTGGAGGGCCGTCAGCTCCGCGAGCGCACAACCAGCCGACCTCCGCCCAGCGGCAGGTCGCAGAAATCACGCCGGCTTGTACGATGACGTAGGCGGAGGCAGAGCGCAACAGCGACCCCTTGGCGACAAGCGCGATCTCCGCGGAGAGCACGTCTACTCGCCGAGGGAGAGCACGTCTACTCGCCGAGGGAGAGCACGTCTACTCGCCCAGGGAGAGCACGTCTACTCGCCCAGGGAGAGCACGTCTACTCGCCCAGGGAGAGCACGTCTACTCGCCCAGGGAGAGCACGTCTACTCGCCCAGGGAGAGCACGTCTACTCGCCCAGGGAGAGCACGTCTACTCGCCCAGGGAGAGCACGTCTACTCGCCCAGGGAGAGCACGTCTACTCGCCCAGGGAGAGCACGTCTACTCGCCCAGGGAGAGCACGTCTACTCGCCCAGGGAGAGCACGTCTACTCGCCGAGGGAGAGCACGTCTACTCGCCCAGGGAGAGCACGTCTACTCGCCCAGGGAGAGCACGTCTACTCGCCGAGGGAGAGCACGTCTACTCGCCGAGGGAGAGCACGTCTACCCGCCGAGGGAGAGCACGTCTACTCGCCGAGGGAGAGCACGTCTACTCGCCGAGGGAGAGCACGTCTACCTCCCGCCTGAGGGAGAGCACGGGGGGGGGGGACAAAGACAGGCGGCAGCAGCTTCGGTGAACGTCACCCGGGAGGCGACCGGGGCTGTCCCGGGGCAGTCCCGGGAAGCCGGCGTCCGACACAGGGAACCGTCAGCTGCCGGACCGGGGCGAATCCCCGCGGCCACGGCAGGGGTGGGGGCTCGAAGACAGCCGGCAGCCGCTTCGGTGAACGTCACCCGGGAGGAGACTGGGGCCCTCCCGGGACCGTCCCGGGAAGACGACGTTCGGCACGAGATCCCGGCCGCGGCCGGACCGGCTCGAAGCCTCGCGGTCCCGGCAGCAGCCGGAGCCGCTCGCCGCCTCGGGCTCCCGGCCCCCTACAGATCCGGCGACTCGTTCGCGGGCGGCGGGGGGAGGCAGTGGAGGGGGTGCGGGGAGAAGCGGCAGCGGAGGCGGAGGGGGGGGGGGCTCGAAGACAGCCGGCAGCCGCTTCGGTGAACGTCACCCGGCCGGCGACCGGGGCCGTCCCGGGGCCGTCCGGGGATGCCGGCTTCCGGCACGGGGTCCCGGCCGCGGCCGGACCGGCTCGTATCCCCGCGGCTCCGGCAGGGGGGGGGGGGGCTCGAAGACAGCCGGCAGTCGCCTCGGTGAACGTCACCCGGCCGGCGACCGCGGCCGTTCCGGGGCCGTCCCGGGAAGCCTGCGACAGGCACGGGGTCCCAGCCGCGGCCGGACCGACTCGAAGCCCCGCGGCCCCGGCACGGGGGAGGCCCAAAGACTGGCGGCAGCCGCTTCGCTGAACGTCACCCGGCCGGCGACCGGGGCCGTCCCGGGGCCGTCCCGGGATGCCGGCATCCGGCACGGGGTCCCGGCCGCGGCCGGAGCGGCTCGAATCCCCGCGGTCCCGGCAGCAGCCGGAGCCGCTCGCCGTTCGGGCTCCCGGCACCCTACGGATCCGGCGACTCGTTCGCCGGCGGCGGGGGGAGGCAGTGAAGGAGGTGCGGGCAGAAGCGGCAGCGGAGGCGGAGGGGGGGGGGGGGCTCGAAGACAGCCGTCAGCCGCTTCGGAGAACGTCACCCGGCCGGCGACCGCGGCCGTTCCGGGGCCGTCCCGGGAAGCCTGCGACAGGCACGGGGTCCCGGCCTCGGCCGGACCCGCACTGGGTGCCGCCGCCTCGGGCTCTCGGGACGGTATGGATCCGCCGACTCGTTCGCCGGCGGCGGGGGGAGGCAGTGGAGGGGGTGCGGGGAGAAGCGGCAGCGGAGGCGGAGGGGGGGGGGGCTCGAAGACAGCCGGCAGCCGCTTCGGTGAACGTCACCCGGCCGGCGACCGGGGCCGTCCCGGGGCCGTCCCGGGATGCCGGCTTCCGGCACGGGGTCCCGGCCGCGGCCGGACCGGCTCGAATCCCCGCGGTCCCGGCAGCAGCCGGAGCCGCTCGCCGTTCGGGCTCCCGGCACCCTACGGATCCGCCGACTCGTTCGCCGGCGGCGGGGGGAGGCAGTGGAGGGGGTGCGGGCAGAAGCGGCCGCGGAGGCGGAGGGGGGGGGGGCTCGAAGACAGCCGGCAGCCGCTTCGGTGAACGTCGCCCGGCCGGCGACCGGGGCCGTCCCGGGGCCGTCCGGGGATGCCGGCTTCCGGCACGGGGTCCCGGCCGCGGCCGGAGCGGCTCGAATCCCCGCGGTCCCGGCAGCAGCCGGAGCCGCTCGCCGTTCGGGCTCCCGGCACCCTACAGATCCGGCGACTCGTTCGCCGGCGGCGGGGGGAGGCAGTGGAGGGGGTGCGGGGAGAAGCGGCCGCGGAGGCGGAGGGGGGGGGGGGGGCTCGAAGACAGCCGGCAGCCGCTTCGGTGAACGTCACCCGGGAGGCGACCGGGACCGGCCCGGGAAGCCATCGTCCGGCCCCGGATCCCGGCCGCGGCCGGACCGGCTCGAAGCCCCGCGGCCCCGGCACGGGGGAGGCCCAAAGACTGGCGGCAGCCGCTTCGCTGAACGTCACCCGGCCGGCGACCGGGGCCGTCCCGGGGCCGTCCCGGGATGCCGGCTTCCGGCACGGGGTCCCGGCCGCGGCCGGACCGGCTCGAATCCCCGCGGTCCCGGCAGCAGCCGGAGCCGCTCGCCGTTCGGGCTCCCGGCACCCTACGGATCCGCCGACTCGTTCGCCGGCGGCGGGGGGAGGCAGTGGAGGGGGTGCGGGCAGAAGCGGCAGCGGAGGCGGAGGGGGGGGGGGCTCGAAGACAGCCGGCAGCCGCTTCGGTGAACGTCGCCCGGCCGGCGACCGGGGCCGTCCCGGGGCCGTCCGGGGATGCCGGCTTCCGGCACGGGGTCCCGGCCGCGGCCGGACCGGCTCGTATCCCCGCGGCTCCGGCAGGGGGGGGGGGGGCTCGAAGACAGCCGGCAGTCGCCTCGGTGAACGTCACCCGGCCGGCGACCGCGGCCGTTCCGGGGCCGTCCCGGGAAGCCTGCGACAGGCACGGGGTCCCAGCCGCGGCCGGACCGACTCGAAGCCCCGCGGCCCCGGCACGGGGGAGGCCCAAAGACTGGCGGCAGCCGCTTCGCTGAACGTCACCCGGCCGGCGACCGGGGCCGTCCCGGGGCCGTCCCGGGATGCCGGCATCCGGCACGGGGTCCCGGCCGCGGCCGGAGCGGCTCGAATCCCCGCGGTCCCGGCAGCAGCCGGAGCCGCTCGCCGTTCGGGCTCCCGGCACCCTACGGATCCGGCGACTCGTTCGCCGGCGGCGGGGGGAGGCAGTGAAGGAGGTGCGGGCAGAAGCGGCAGCGGAGGCGGAGGGGGGGGGGGGGCTCGAAGACAGCCGTCAGCCGCTTCGGAGAACGTCACCCGGCCGGCGACCGCGGCCGTTCCGGGGCCGTCCCGGGAAGCCTGCGACAGGCACGGGGTCCCGGCCTCGGCCGGACCCGCACTGGGTGCCGCCGCCTCGGGCTCTCGGGACGGTATGGATCCGCCGACTCGTTCGCCGGCGGCGGGGGGAGGCAGTGGAGGGGGTGCGGGGAGAAGCGGCAGCGGAGGCGGAGGGGGGGGGGGGCTCGAAGACAGCCGGCAGCCGCTTCGGTGAACGTCACCCGGCCGGCGACCGGGGCCGTCCCGGGGCCGTCCCGGGATGCCGGCTTCCGGCACGGGGTCCCGGCCGCGGCCGGACCGGCTCGAATCCCCGCGGTCCCGGCAGCAGCCGGAGCCGCTCGCCGTTCGGGCTCCCGGCACCCTACGGATCCGCCGACTCGTTCGCCGGCGGCGGGGGGAGGCAGTGGAGGGGGTGCGGGCAGAAGCGGCCGCGGAGGCGGAGGGGGGGGGGGCTCGAAGACAGCCGGCAGCCGCTTCGGTGAACGTCGCCCGGCCGGCGACCGGGGCCGTCCCGGGGCCGTCCGGGGATGCCGGCTTCCGGCACGGGGTCCCGGCCGCGGCCGGAGCGGCTCGAATCCCCGCGGTCCCGGCAGCAGCCGGAGCCGCTCGCCGTTCGGGCTCCCGGCACCCTACAGATCCGGCGACTCGTTCGCCGGCGGCGGGGGGAGGCAGTGGAGGGGGTGCGGGGAGAAGCGGCCGCGGAGGCGGAGGGGGGGGGGGGGGCTCGAAGACAGCCGGCAGCCGCTTCGGTGAACGTCACCCGGGAGGCGACCGGGACCGGCCCGGGAAGCCATCGTCCGGCCCCGGATCCCGGCCGCGGCCGGACCGGCTCGAAGCCCCGCGGCCCCGGCACGGGGGAGGCCCAAAGACTGGCGGCAGCCGCTTCGCTGAACGTCACCCGGCCGGCGACCGGGGCCGTCCCGGGGCCGTCCCGGGATGCCGGCTTCCGGCACGGGGTCCCGGCCGCGGCCGGACCGGCTCGAATCCCCGCGGTCCCGGCAGCAGCCGGAGCCGCTCGCCGTTCGGGCTCCCGGCACCCTACGGATCCGCCGACTCGTTCGCCGGCGGCGGGGGGAGGCAGTGGAGGGGGTGCGGGCAGAAGCGGCAGCGGAGGCGGAGGGGGGGGGGCTCGAAGACAGCCGGCAGCCGCTTCGGTGAACGTCGCCCGGCCGGCGACCGGGGCCGTCCCGGGGCCGTCCGGGGATGCCGGCTTCCGGCACGGGGTCCCGGCCGCGGCCGGAGCGGCTCGAATCCCCGCGGTCCCGGCAGCAGCCGGAGCCGCTCGCCGTTCGGGCTCCCGGCACCCTACAGATCCGGCGACTCGTTCGCCGGCGGCGGGGGGAGGCAGTGGAGGGGGTGCGGGGAGAAGCGGCCGCGGAGGCGGAGGGGGGGGGGGGGGCTCGAAGACAGCCGGCAGCCGCTTCGGTGAACGTCACCCGGGAGGCGACCGGGACCGGCCCGGGAAGCCATCGTCCGGCCCCGGATCCCGGCCGCGGCCGGACCGGCTCGAAGCCCCGCGGCCCCGGCACGGGGGAGGCCCAAAGACTGGCGGCAGCCGCTTCGCTGAACGTCACCCGGCCGGCGACCGGGGCCGTCCCGGGGCCGTCCCGGGATGCCGGCTTCCGGCACGGGGTCCCGGCCGCGGCCGGACCGGCTCGAATCCCCGCGGTCCCGGCAGCAGCCGGAGCCGCTCGCCGTTCGGGCTCCCGGCACCCTACGGATCCGCCGACTCGTTCGCCGGCGGCGGGGGGAGGCAGTGGAGGGGGTGCGGGCAGAAGCGGCAGCGGAGGCGGAGGGGGGGGGGGCTCGAAGACAGCCGGCAGCCGCTTCGGTGAACGTCACCCGGCCGGCGACCGGGGCCGTCCCGGGGCCGTCCGGGGATGCCGGCTTCCGGCACGGGGTCCCGGCCGCGGCCGGAGCGGCTCGAATCCCCGCGGTCCCGGCAGCAGCCGGAGCCGCTCGCCGTTCGGGCTCCCGGCACCCTACAGATCCGGCGACTCGTTCGCCGGCGGCGGGGGGAGGCAGTGGAGGGGGTGCGGGGAGAAGCGGCAGCGGAGGCGGAGGGGGGGGGGGGGCTCGAAGACAGCCGGCAGCCGCTTCGGTGAACGTCACCCGGGAGGCGACCGGGACCGGCCCGGGAAGCCATCGTCCGGCCCGGGATCCCGGCCGCGGCCGGACCGGCTCGAAGCCCCGCGGCCCCGGCACGGGGGAGGCCCAAAGACTGGCGGCAGCCGCTTCGCTGAACGTCACCCGGCCGGCGACCGGGGCCGTCCCGGGGCCGTCCCGGGATGCCGGCTTCCGGCACGGGGTCCCGGCCGCGGCCGGACCGGCTCGAATCCCCGCGGTCCCGGCAGCAGCCGGAGCCGCTCGCCGTTCGGGCTCCCGGCACCCTACGGATCCGGCGACTCGTTCGCCGGCGGCGGGGGGAGGCAGTGGAGGCGGTGCGGGGAGAAGCGGCAGCGGAGGCGGAGGGGGGGCGGGGGGGACGATAGTGGCGGGGGGCGGGGGGTGCTCGAAGGCAGCCGGCAGCCGGTTCGGTGAACATTCGCCGGGGCGGGGGGGGCGACCTGTCCGTGCCCGGGGCAGCCCCGGGAAGCCGGCAGCCAGCACGGGGTCCCGGCAGCACCTGTTCCCTGCCCTGGGACTTGCCGTGCCCGGCGGCCGGTTGCCGGGTGGGGGGAGCGATGAGAGGCGGGGCGCAGCGGCCGGGGCAGCGCCGGGCCGCAGCGGGGGGCTGGGCGGGTGGGGTAGGCGTCGAGCGGCAAGCCCTCGGCTGCAGCGAATGTTCGGCGGTGCGGGGCGGGGGGGGACGGGACGACACGTTGGGGGCGCCGAGTCCGAGCCACCCCCGGCCCCAGGGGCGGCCGGAGGGGGAGGCCGGTGCCTGGCCCTGGGAGCTGCTGGGCGCCGGATGGCCGAGGGTGCGTCAGAAGCCGCCCGAGCGGTCGAGCAGGTCCTCCAGAAAGGCCTAGGGTGGCTTCGAGGGCCCCGGGAGCAGTCGAGGGAGGCCTCCAGGCAGGTCTGGAGTGGATGGGAGGCCTTCCAAAGCAGACAAGGGAGGCTGCCAGCGGGGCCTAGGCTGGCACTGCAGCCTGTAAATGGTTGGGGGGGGGGCCTCTGGTGCGGCCTGGAGTCTCTGGGTGGCGTCCAGAGAGGTGCAAAAGATCCTCTGGTGCGGCCTGTGGTGGCGGAGAAGCCTGCAGAGCGTGCGGGGGAGGCTTCTGGTGCGGCCTGGGGTGGGTCGGAAGCCTGCAGAGCGTGCGGGAGAGGCTTCTGGTGCGGCCTGGGGTGGCTGAGAAGCCTGCAGAGCGTGCGGGAGAGGCTTCTGCTGCGGCCTGGGGTGGCTGAGAAGCCTGCAGAGCGTGCGGGAGAGGCTTCTGCTGCGGCCTGGGGTGGCTGAGAAGCCTGCAGAGCGTGCGGGGGAGGCTTCTGCTGCGGCCTGGGGTGGCTGAGAAGCCTGCAGAGCGTGCGGGAGAGGCTTCTGCTGCGGCCTGGGGTGGCTGAGAAGCCTGCAGAGCGTGCGGGAGAGGCTTCTGCTGCGGCCTGGGGTGGCTGAGAAGCCTGCAGAGCGTGCGGGAGAGGCTTCTGGTGCGGCCTGGGGTGGCTGAGAAGCCTGCAGAGCGTGCGGGAGAGGCTTCTGCTGCGGCCTGGGGTGGCTGAGAAGCCTGCAGAGCGTGCGGGAGAGGCTTCTGCTGCGGCCTGGGGTGGCTGAGAAGCCTGCAGAGCGTGCGGGAGAGGCTTCTGTTGGGGCCTGGGGTGGGTCGGAAGCCTGCAGAGCGTGCGGGAGAGGCTTCTGTTGGGGCCTGGGGTGTCTGAGAAGCCTGCAGAGCGTGCGGGGGAGGCTTCTGGTGCGGCCTGGGGTGGCTGAGAAGCCTGCAGAGCGTGCGGGGGAGGCTTCTGGTGCGGCCTGGTGTGGCTGAGAAGCCTGCAGAGCGTGCGGGGGAGGCTTCTGGTGCGGCCTGGGGTGGCTGAGAAGCCTGCAGAGCGTGCGGGGGAGGCTTCTGGTGCGGCCTGGGGTGGGACGGAAGCCTGCAGAGCGTGCGGGAGAGGCTTCTGCTGCGGCCTGGGGTGGGTCGGAAGCCTGCAGAGCGTGCGGGAGAGGCTTCTGTTGCGGCCTGGGGTGGGTCGGAAGCCTGCAGAGCGTGCGGGAGAGGCTTCTGCTGCGGCCTGGGGTGGGTCGGAAGCCTGCAGAGCGTGCGGGAGAGGCTTCTGCTGCGGCCTGGGGTGGCTGAGAAGCCTGCAGAGCGTGCGGGAGAGGCTTCTGGTGCGGCCTGGGGTGGCTGAGAAGCCTGCAGAGCGTGCGGGAGAGGCTTCTGCTGCGGCCTGGGGTGGCTGAGAAGCCTGCAGAGCGTGCGGGAGAGGCTTCTGCTGCGGCCTGGGGTGGCTGAGAAGCCTGCAGAGCGTGCGGGAGAGGCTTCTGCTGCGGCCTGGGGTGGCTGAGAAGCCTGCAGAGCGTGCGGGAGAGGCTTCTGGTGCGGCCTGGGGTGGCTGAGAAGCCTGCAGAGCGTGCGGGAGAGGCTTCTGCTGCGGCCTGGGGTGGCTGAGAAGCCTGCAGAGCGTGCGGGAGAGGCTTCTGCTGTGGCCTGGGGTGGGTCGGAAGCCTGCAGAGCGTGCGGGGGAGGCTTCTGGTGCGGCCTGGGGTGGGTCGGAAGCCTGCAGAGCATGCGGGGGAGGCTTCTGCTGCGGCCTGGGGTCTCTGGGTGGCCTCTAGAGAGGTGCAAAAGACCCTCTGGGTTGGGCTGGGGTGGCTCTTGGACCCCTGCCACACAGTGGGGAGAGGCCTCCGGCCCGCCACCTGTGTCCCTGTGTGCCTGAGTGCCTGTGTCCCTGTGTCCCTGTGTCCCTGTGTCCCTGTGTCCCTGAGTGCCTGAGTGCCTGAGTGCCTGTGTCCCTGTGTCCTTGTGTCCCTGTGTCCCTGTGTCCCTGAGTGCCTGAGTGCCTGTGTCCCTGTGTCCCTGTGTCCCTGAGTGCCTGAGTGCCTGAGTGCCTGTGTCCCTGTGTCCTTGTGTCCCTGTGTCCCTGTGTCCCTGTGTGCCTGAGTGCCTGTGTCCCTGTGTCCCTGTCTGTGTACCTGTGTGCGAGAGTGTCCGGCACGCCACCCAGCGGCGGCGGGCAAGCAGGTAGGCGGGTGGGCGGGCCGGCGAGGGCCAGTGTGAGTTTGGGGGGTGGGAGGGGAGGCGGCAGCTGGAAGCGTCAGAGGAGGGGGCGTGGCTCCGGCTGGCCCCGGGAGCAGGTTCCCGGGACCGGGACCGGCTGGACCCGGCGGGTGGTTGATCCCGGGGCGGGGGGCAGAGGCGGCGGGAAGCGGCAGCTGCGTGTGCGGCGGGGGGGTGGAGGGCGAACCGCGGCGGGAAGCGGATGCTTCAGAGCAGGTTACGGGGGCGGGGACGGACGACACCACCTGTCCCCGCCCCGGGACGGGCTGGACCCGGCGCCCTGGACCCGGCGCCGTGTACCCGCCGCCGCCCCCGCCGCCGCCCCCCTCCGCCACCCCGGGACCCCGACGTTTTTTGGCGCCCGCGCCTTTTTTTGCTCCCCGCCTGCCCGCGCTGCCCCGGGCCCTCCCCCGGGGCGGGGCGGGAGGGAGGGACGGACGGACGGGTAGCCGGGGATCTCCGAGCGCGCGCCACCAGGCCGAGGCGGGTCCCGGCGGCGGCGGCGGCGGCGGCGGCGGCGGCGGCAGCAAGCGACGGCGGGGGGGGCAGGCTAGGGAGAGAGGGGGAGCGGCATGCGGTAGGGCTGGGGGGGTTTGTTTCGGGGGGGAGGGGTGGGGGGGGGTGGCAGCGGTCAGCGAGAGCGGGGAGAGGGGGAGCGGCATGCGGTAGGGCTGGGGTGTTTTTGGGGAGGGGGCGTTGGGGGGATTAGCGGGGGGGGCGGGCAGCCGAGCCAAGCGGCAAGCCGGGGGGCGGGCGAGGGCGGCTTTAGGGCCGGAGGAGCGGAGCGCAACCTCCCCCGTGCAGGCTCCAGCGTGGAGAGCAGCAAGTTTTTGGGGACGGGGGACGACGGACGGGAGGGGCAGCGGCGAGAGGCTAGCTGCGGCAAGGGGCACCGGCACGGCCGCCCTAACAGCGCCGCCTCGGTCGCAGGGGTTAGAGAGCAGCCGGGCAGCCCGGGAGGGAAGCGGCAGCCCGCGAAGGGGGGAAGGGGGGGCTCCGCGCAAACCGCTAACGGCGAGCCGGGGGGTGTGGGGAGCTGGGGGTGGCAGCAGCGGCAAGAGGCAACGTCGGGAGGGGGGGCTCCGCGCAAACCGGTAACGGGGGGGGGGGGGCGGGGGGTAGCGGCAAGAGGCAACGGCGGGAAGGGGGGGCTCCGCGCAAACCGGCAGCGGGGCGGGGGCGGGGGGTAGCGGCAAGAGGCAACGTCGGGAGGGGGGGCTCCGCGCAAACCGGCAGCGGGGGGGGGGGGGCGGGGGTAGCGGCAAGAGGCAACGGCGGGAAGGGGGGGCTCCGCGCAAAC
>NW_027143187.1:62500-72500 GCF_026170545.1 Melanerpes formicivorus
CCGACTCCACGCGGCCACAGAGGCCGGCTGGGGCTCCCCCGCCCCCGAGGCCGGCCCCTGGCTGCCAGATCCCGGGCACGATTCAGGCAGCAGCAGCGGAAGCGAGCGATACCGACACGCCCGGCGGGGAGAAGGCCCTCGTCTCTCTCCCCGCCTTGCCACGGGAGCACCGGGACGTGCTAGAGGAGACAGCGACCCGCGGAAGCGGGGCGCGCCCCCGGCACGCCAGGACCTTAGAGCCGGGGCGGCTCGCTCGGCAGCGGGCGGGGGTACGGGCCACAAAGCCGCCCCTCTCAGGCTAGAGGTTTCATTTAGGGAGGAACCCTCGGGGACCCCACCCGGGCAGGTGAGGCCTCACGCGCGGCGCCGCTTTTAGCCCCTTTTAACTTTCGCGACGCCGCCGCCTCGCTCTCGGCTCGGCCAACCCCCGCCACACGCAGCTGCTCGCGGCCGGCACCCGCGGGTACCCGGAACCGAGGACGACACCGGCGCCTCACGCGTTTTAGGACACCTGAAAACTCACGGGGCCACGCAGCAGTCACAAAGCCGGTTGCGGTAGACCGGTCCCCGAACCCTGCCCCAGCGCCGGGGGGGAGGTGGAAAGGGGAGGATGCGGCAAGGCACGCGCCGGGCCGCTAACGCCACGGCTCCCCCCCGCTCGAGCCGCTCGGGGCTGGGGGAACGAGGACGACACCTCACACGCGACGGGAAGCGAAGTGGAAAGGAAGACCGCCCTTGCCCTGCCGGCCGGGGGCCCTTTCCGACGCGACCCGAAAGGCCTCATCGATCAACAAGGACAGAAGGAAAGGAAGCCAGCGGAGGCCCCACGGCCTCGCTCTTCTGGGACAGACACAGCCACGCGCACCCGCCACCGCCCTCGGGAGCAGCCAGCAGGCACGGGGCTCGGCGTGCGGGCAACACGCCGGAGGAGCAAACGGGGCGCCCTCCAGAGATGGGGGGGGGGGCAAGCTGCACCGGGCCGCACCGGCTCACAGGGCACCTCTGCCTCCCCGAAATGTGGGCTTGCATTTTCCCTCAAGCTGCACCGAGTTACATCTCCATCACGGGGCGCCCCTCTGGAGCCAGGAGGAAGCCGTGCTGGGGCACCGGCTTGCCCTCCTCCCCCCATGCCGGGCTCCATAGCATACGAGTGGCCAGTCACCGCCGCTGGCTTTTCCCTTCGATGCCGTGCCCCCGCGGGCTGCGGCTTTGGTCATGGGGGGGAACCCCCGTGAAGAGGGTCCAGTGCTGGGAACTCTCTCTGCCCCTTACCGGGCTCTCTCTCGCCGTGCCTGGACGGGCTTGCTTTCCATTCTTGGTGGGACCGACGCCGGCACCACGTCTCCCCGGCTTTCTCTGCCCCCGTGCCCCACCGGGCAAACGTCGCTTCGGGGGTTCCACACTTCGGCAGTGGCCGGCGCCAGCCACTCGTCAACTTTTTTTCTTTTCCCCGCTTTCGTTGCCGAGCCCGGGCTGGGCTCCGGCTCACGGACGAGCGAAACCCATCCAACACCGCTGAGGGTGCGCCAGCGGCCGCTCCAAACCGCCGCGCCTTTGTTCGGCCCCGCGGGTCCCCTCTCTGACCCGGGCGAAAGCCACCGAGAAGCCAGACGGACCCCTGCCCAGCCGCCTGGCGGGTGGCTTGGAGCAGCCGCTCGGCAGCGCTGCCCTGGGAGTGCTCGGCGTCGCTTGTTCCCTCATATACGGAACTGGAGGGCCGTCAGCTCCGCGAGCGCACAACCAGCCGACCTCCGCCCAGCGGCAGGTCGCAGAAATCACGCCGGCTTGTACGATGACGTAGGCGGAGGCAGAGCGCAACAGCGACCCCTTGGCGACAAGCGCGATCTCCGCGGAGAGCACGTCTACTCGCCGAGGGAGAGCACGTCTACTCGCCCAGGGAGAGCACGTCTACTCGCCCAGGGAGAGCACGTCTACTCGCCGAGGGAGAGCACGTCTACTCGCCGAGGGAGAGCACGTCTACTCGCCGAGGGAGAGCACGTCTACTCGCCCAGGGAGAGCACGTCTACTCGCCCAGGGAGAGCACGTCTACTCGCCCAGGGAGAGCACGTCTACTCGCCCAGGGAGAGCACGTCTACTCGCCCAGGGAGAGCACGTCTACTCGCCCAGGGAGAGCACGTCTACTCGCCCAGGGAGAGCACGTCTACTCGCCGAGGGAGAGCACGTCTACCCGCCGAGGGAGAGCACGTCTACTCGCCCAGGGAGAGCACGTCTACTCGCCGAGGGAGAGCACGTCTACTCGCCGAGGGAGAGCACGTCTACTCGCCGAGGGAGAGCACGTCTACTCGCCGAGGGAGAGCACGTCTACTCGCCCAGGGAGAGCACGTCTACTCGCCCAGGGAGAGCACGTCTACCTCCCGCCTGAGGGAGAGCACGGGGGGGGGGGGACAAAGACAGGCGGCAGCAGCTTCGGTGAACGTCACCCGGGAGGCGACCGGGGCTGTCCCGGGGCAGTCCCGGGAAGCCGGCGTCCGACACAGGGAACCGTCAGCTGCCGGACCGGGGCGAATCCCCGCGGCCACGGCAGGGGTGGGGGCTCGAAGACAGCCGGCAGTCGCCTCGGTGAACGTCACCCGGCCGGCGACCGCGGCCGTTCCGGGGCCGTCCCGGGAAGCCTGCGACAGGCACGGGGTCCCAGCCGCGGCCGGACCGACTCGAAGCCCCGCGGCCCCGGCACGGGGGAGGCCCAAAGACTGGCGGCAGCCGCTTCGCTGAACGTCACCCGGCCGGCGACCGGGGCCGTCCCGGGGCTGTCCCGGGATGCCGGCTTCCGGCACGGGGTCCCGGCCGCGGCCGGAGCGGCTCGAATCCCCGCGGTCCCGGCAGCAGCCGGAGCCGCTCGCCGTTCGGGCTCCCGGCACCCTACGGATCCGCCGACTCGTTCGCGGGCGGCGGGGGGAGGCAGTGAAGGAGGTGCGGGCAGAAGCGGCAGCGGAGGCGGAGGGGGGGGGGGGCTCGAAGACAGCCGGCAGCCGCTTCGGAGAACGTCACCCGGCCGGCGACCGCGGCCGTTCCGGGGCCGTCCCGGGAAGCCTGCGACAGGCACGGGGTCCCGGCCTCGGCCGGACCCGCACTGGGTGCCGCCGCCTCGGGCTCTCGGGACGGTATGGATCCGCCGACTCGTTCGCCGGCGGCGGGGGGAGGCAGTGGAGGGGGTGCGGGGAGAAGCGGCAGCGGAGGCGGAGGGGGGGGGGGGCTCGAAGACAGCCGGCAGCCGCTTCGGTGAACGTCACCCAGGAGGCGATCGGGGCCGTCCCGGGGCCGTCCCGGGATGCTGGCTTCCGCCACGGGGTCCCGGCCGCGGCCGGAGCGGCTCGAATCCCCGCGGTCCCGGCAGCAGCCGGAGCCGCTCGCCGTTCGGGCTCCCGGCACCCTACGGATCCGGCGACTCGTTCGCCGGCGGCGGGGGGAGGCAGTGGAGGGGGTGCGGGCAGAAGCGGCAGCGGAGGCGGAGGGGGGGGGGGCTCGAAGACAGCCGGCAGCCGCTTCGGTGAACGTCACCCGGCCGGCGACCGGGGCCGTCCCGGGGCTGTCCGGGGATGCCGGCTTCCGGCACGGGGTCCCGGCCGCGGCCGGAGCGGCTCGAATCCCCGCGGTCCCGGCAGCAGCCGGAGCCGCTCGCCGTTCGGGCTCCCGGCACCCTACAGATCCGGCGACTCGTTCGCGGGCGGCGGGGGGAGGCAGTGGAGGGGGTGCGGGCAGAAGCGGCAGCGGAGGCGGAGGGGGGGGGGGGGGGCTCGGAGACAGCCGTCAGCCGCTTCGGTGAACGTCACCCGGGAGGCGACCGGGACCGGCCCGGGAAGCCATCGTCCGGCCCCGGATCCCGGCCGCGGCCGGACCGGCTCGAAGCCCCGCGGCCCCGGCACGGGGGAGGCCCAAAGACTGGCGGCAGCCGCTTCGCTGAACGTCACCCGGCCGGCGACCGGGGCCGTCCCGGGGCCGTCCCGGGATGCCGGCTTCCGGCACGGGGTCCCGGCCGCGGCCGGAGCGGCTCGAAGCCCCGCGGTCCCGGCAGCAGCCGGAGCCGCTCGCCGTTCGGGCTCCCGGCACCCTACGGATCCGCCGACTCGTTCGCCGGCGGCGGGGGGAGGCAGTGGAGGGGGTGCGGGCAGAAGCGGCAGCGGAGGCGGAGGGGGGGGGGGGCTCGAAGACAGCCGGCAGCCGCTTCGGTGAACGTCACCCGGCCGGCGACCGGGGCCGTCCCGGGGCTGTCCGGGGATGCCGGCTTCCGGCACGGGGTCCCGGCCGCGGCCGGAGCGGCTCGAATCCCCGCGGCCCCGGCAGCAGCCGGAGCCGCTCGCCGTTCGGGCTCCCGGCACCCTACAGATCCGGCGACTCGTTCGCCGGCGGCGGGGGGAGGCAGTGGAGGGGGTGCGGGCAGAAGCGGCAGCGGAGGCGGAGGGGGGGGGGGGGCTCGAAGACAGCCGGCAGCCGCTTCGGTGAACGTCACCCGGGAGGCGACCGGGACCGGCCCGGGAAGCCATCGTCCGGCCCGGGATCCCGGCCGCGGCCGGACCGGCTCGAAGCCCCGCGGCCCCGGCACGGGGGAGGCCCAAAGACTGGCGGCAGCCGCTTCGCTGAACGTCACCCGGCCGGCGACCGGGGCCGTCCCGGGGCCGTCCCGGGATGCCGGCTTCCGGCACGGGGTCCCGGCCGCGGCCGGAGCGGCTCGAATCCCCGCGGTCCCGGCAGCAGCCGGAGCCGCTCGCCGTTCGGGCTCCCGGCACCCTACGGATCCGCCGACTCGTTCGCCGGCGGCGGGGGGAGGCAGTGGAGGGGGTGCGGGCAGAAGCGGCAGCGGAGGCGGAGGGGGGGGGGGGCTCGAAGACAGCCGGCAGCCGCTTCGGTGAACGTCACCCGGCCGGCGACCGGGGCCGTCCCGGGGCTGTCCGGGGATGCCGGCTTCCGGCACGGGGTCCCGGCCGCGGCCGGAGCGGCTCGAATCCCCGCGGTCCCGGCAGCAGCCGGAGCCGCTCGCCGTTCGGGCTCCCGGCACCCTACAGATCCGGCGACTCGTTCGCCGGCGGCGGGGGGAGGCAGTGGAGGGGGTGCGGGCAGAAGCGGCAGCGGAGGCGGAGGGGGGGGGGGGGGCTCGAAGACAGCCGGCAGCCGCTTCGGTGAACGTCACCCGGGAGGCGACCGGGACCGGCCCGGGAAGCCATCGTCCGGCCCGGGATCCCGGCCGCGGCCGGACCGGCTCGAAGCCCCGCGGCCCCGGCACGGGGGAGGCCCAAAGACTGGCGGCAGCCGCTTCGCTGAACGTCACCCGGCCGGCGACCGGGGCCGTCCCGGGGCCGTCCCGGGATGCCGGCTTCCGGCACGGGGTCCCGGCCGCGGCCGGAGCGGCTCGAATCCCCGCGGCCCCGGCAGCAGCCGGAGCCGCTCGCCGTTCGGGCTCCCGGCACCCTACAGATCCGGCGACTCGTTCGCCGGCGGCGGGGGGAGGCAGTGGAGGGGGTGCGGGGAGAAGCGGCAGCGGAGGCGGAGGGGGGGGGGGGGCTCGAAGACAGCTGGCAGCCGCTTCGGTGAACGTCACCCGGGAGGCGACCGGGACCGGCCCGGGAAGCCATCGTCCGGCCCGGGATCCCGGCCGCGGCCGGACCGGCTCGAAGCCCCGCGGCCCCGGCACGGGGGAGGCCCAAAGACTGGCGGCAGCCGCTTCGCTGAACGTCACCCGGCCGGCGACCGGGGCCGTCCCGGGGCCGTCCCGGGATGCCGGCTTCCGGCACGGGGTCCCGGCCGCGGCCGGAGCGGCTCGAAGCCCCGCGGCCCCGGCAGCAGCCGGAGCCGCTCGCCGTTCGGGCTCCCGGCACCCTACGGATCCGGCGACTCGTTCGCCGGCGGCGGGGGGAGGCAGTGGAGGCGGTGCGGGGAGAAGCGGCAGCGGAGGCGGAGGGGGGGCGGGGGGGACGATAGTGGCGGGGGGCGGGGGGTGCTCGAAGGCAGCCGGCAGCCGGTTCGGTGAACATTCGCCGGGGCGGGGGGGGCGACCTGTCCGTGCCCGGGGCAGCCCCGGGAAGCCGGCAGCCAGCACGGGGTCCCGGCAGCACCTGTTCCCTGCCCTGGGACTTGCCGTGCCCGGCGGCCGGTTGCCGGGTGGGGGGAGCGATGAGAGGCGGGGCGCAGCGGCCGGGGCAGCGCCGGGCCGCAGCGGGGGGCTGGGCGGGTGGGGTAGGCGTCGAGCGGCAAGCCCTCGGCTGCAGCGAATGTTCGGCGGTGCGGGGCGGGGGGGGACGGGACGACACGTTGGGGGCGCCGAGTCCGAGCCACCCCCGGCCCCAGGGGCGGCCGGAGGGGGAGGCCGGTGCCTGGCCCTGGGAGCTGCTGGGCGCCGGATGGCCGAGGGTGCGTCAGAAGCCGCCCGAGCGGTCGAGCAGGTCCTCCAGAAAGGCCTAGGGTGGCTTCGAGGGCCCCGGGAGCAGTCGAGGGAGGCCTCCAGGCAGGTCTGGAGTGGATGGGAGGCCTTCCAAAGCAGACAAGGGAGGCTGCCAGCGGGGCCTAGGCTGGCACTGCAGCCTGTAAATGGTTGGGGGGGGGGGGCCTCTGGTGCGGCCTGGAGTCTCTGGGTGGCGTCCAGAGAGGTGCAAAAGATCCTCTGGTGCGGCCTGTGGTGGCGGAGAAGCCTGCAGAGCGTGCGGGGGAGGCTTCTGGTGCGGCCTGGGGTGGGTCGGAAGCCTGCAGAGCGTGCGGGAGAGGCTTCTGGTGCGGCCTGGGGTGGCTGAGAAGCCTGCAGAGCGTGCGGGAGAGGCTTCTGCTGCGGCCTGGGGTGGCTGAGAAGCCTGCAGAGCGTGCGGGGGGAGGCTTCTGTTGGGGCCTGGGGTGGGTCAGAAGCCTACAGAGCGTGCGGGGGAGGCTTCTGTTGCGGCCTGGGGTGGGTCGGAAGCCTGCAGAGCATGCGGGGGAGGCTTCTGCTGCGGCCTGGGGTGGCTGAGAAGCCTGCAGAGCGTGCGGGAGAGGCTTCTGCTGCGGCCTGGGGTGGCTGAGAAGCCTGCAGAGCGTGCGGGAGAGGCTTCTGGTGCGGCCTGGGGTGGGTCGGAAGCCTGCAGAGCGTGCGGGAGAGGCTTCTGTTGGGGCCTGGGGTGGCTGAGAAGCCTGCAGAGCGTGCGGGGGAGGCTTCTGGTGCGGCCTGGGGTGGCTGAGAAGCCTGCAGAGCGTGCGGGGGAGGCTTCTGGTGCGGCCTGGGGTGGCTGAGAAGCCTGCAGAGCGTGCGGGGGAGGCTTCTGGTGCGGCCTGGGGTGGCTGAGAAGCCTGCAGAGCGTGCGGGGGAGGCTTCTGGTGCGGCCTGGGGTGGGACGGAAGCCTGCAGAGCGTGCGGGAGAGGCTTCTGCTGCGGCCTGGGGTGGGTCGGAAGCCTGCAGAGCGTGCGGGAGAGGCTTCTGTTGCGGCCTGGGGTGGGTCGGAAGCCTGCAGAGCGTGCGGGAGAGGCTTCTGCTGCGGCCTGGGGTGGGTCGGAAGCCTGCAGAGCGTGCGGGAGAGGCTTCTGCTGCGGCCTGGGGTGGCTGAGAAGCCTGCAGAGCGTGCGGGAGAGGCTTCTGGTGCGGCCTGGGGTGGCTGAGAAGCCTGCAGAGCGTGCGGGAGAGGCTTCTGCTGCGGCCTGGGGTGGCTGAGAAGCCTGCAGAGCGTGCGGGAGAGGCTTCTGCTGCGGCCTGGGGTGGCTGAGAAGCCTGCAGAGCGTGCGGGAGAGGCTTCTGCTGCGGCCTGGGGTGGCTGAGAAGCCTGCAGAGCGTGCGGGAGAGGCTTCTGGTGCGGCCTGGGGTGGCTGAGAAGCCTGCAGAGCGTGCGGGAGAGGCTTCTGGTGCGGCCTGGGGTGGCTGAGAAGCCTGCAGAGCGTGCGGGAGAGGCTTCTGCTGTGGCCTGGGGTGGGTCGGAAGCCTGCAGAGCGTGCGGGGGAGGCTTCTGGTGCGGCCTGGGGTGGGTCGGAAGCCTGCAGAGCATGCGGGGGAGGCTTCTGCTGCGGCCTGGGGTCTCTGGGTGGCCTCTAGAGAGGTGCAAAAGACCCTCTGGGTTGGGCTGGGGTGGCTCTTGGACCCCTGCCACACAGTGGGGAGAGGCCTCCGGCCCGCCACCTGTGTCCCTGTGTGCCTGAGTGCCTGTGTCCCTGTGTCCCTGTGTCCCTGTGTCCCTGTGTCCCTGTGTCCCTGAGTGCCTGAGTGCCTGAGTGCCTGTGTCCCTGTGTCCTTGTGTCCCTGTGTCCCTGTGTCCCTGAGTGCCTGAGTGCCTGTGTCCCTGTGTCCCTGTGTCCCTGAGTGCCTGAGTGCCTGAGTGCCTGTGTCCCTGTGTCCTTGTGTCCCTGTGTCCCTGTGTGCCTGAGTGCCTGTGTCCCTGTGTCCCTGTCTGTGTACCTGTGTGCGAGAGTGTCCGGCACGCCACCCAGCGGCGGCGGGCAAGCAGGTAGGCGGGTGGGCGGGCCGGCGAGGGCCAGTGTGAGTTTGGGGGGTGGGAGGGGAGGCGGCAGCTGGAAGCGTCAGAGGAGGGGGCGTGGCTCCGGCTGGCCCCGGGAGCAGGTTCCCGGGACCGGGACCGGCTGGACCCGGCGGGTGGTTGATCCCGGGGCGGGGGGCAGAGGCGGCGGGAAGCGGCAGCTGCGTGTGCGGCGGGGGGGTGGAGGGCGAACCGCGGCGGGAAGCGGATGCTTCAGAGCAGGTTACGGGGGCGGGGACGGACGACACCACCTGTCCCCGCCCCGGGACGGGCTGGACCCGGCGCCCTGGACCCGGCGCCGTGTACCCGCCGCCGCCCCCGCCGCCGCCCCCCTCCGCCACCCCGGGACCCCGACGTTTTTTGGCGCCCGCGCCTTTTTTTGCTCCCCGCCTGCCCGCGCTGCCCCGGGCCCTCCCCCGGGGCGGGGCGGGAGGGAGGGACGGACGGACGGGTAGCCGGGGATCTCCGAGCGCGCGCCACCAGACCGAGGCGGGTCCCGGCGGCGGCGGCGGCGGCGGCGGCGGCGGCGGCAGCAAGCGACGGCGGGGGGGGCAGGCTAGGGAGAGAGGGGGAGCGGCATGCGGTAGGGCTGGGGGGTTTGTTTCGGGGGGGAGGGGTGGGGGGGGGGTGGCAGCGGTCAGCGAGAGCGGGGAGAGGGGGAGCGGCATGCGGTAGGGCTGGGGTGTTTTTGGGGTGGGGGCGTTGGGGGGATTAGCGGGCGGGCGGGCAGCCGAGCCAAGCGGCAAGCCGGGGGGGCGGGCGAGGGCGGCTTTAGGGCCGGAGGAGCGGAGCGCAACCTCCCCCGTGCAGGCTCCAGCGTGGAGAGCAGCAAGTTTTTGGGGACGGGGGACGACGGACGGGAGGGGCAGCGGCGAGAGGCTAGCTGCGGCAAGGGGCACCGGCACGGCCGCCCTAACAGCGCCGCCTCGGTCGCAGGGGTTAGAGAGCAGCCGGGCAGCCCGGGAGGGAAGCGGCAGCCCGCGAAGGGGGGAAGGGGGGGCTCCGCGCAAACCGCTAACGGGAGCCGGGGGGTGTGGGGAGCTGGGGGTGGCAGCAGCGGCAAGAGGCAACGTCGGGAGGGGGGGCTCCGCGCAAACCGGTAACGGGGGCCGGGGGGTGTGGGGGGGGGCGGTGGCGGCCGCGGCAAGAGGCAACGGCAGGCGGGGGGGCTCCGCGCAAACCGGCAGCGGGGGGGGGGGGGCGGGGGTAGCGGCAAGAGGCAACGGCGGGAAGGGGGGGCTCCGCGCAAACCGCTAACGGGAGCCGGGGGGTGTGGGGAGCTGGGGGTGGCAGCAGCGGCAAGAGGCAACGTCGGGAGGGGGGGCTCCGCGCAAACCGGTAACGGGGGCCCGGGGGTGTGGAGGGGGCGGTGGTGGCCGCGGCGAGAGGCAACGGCAGGCGGGGGCGCTCCGCGCAAACCGGCAGCGGGGGGGGGGCGGGGGTAACGGCAAGAGGCAACGGCGGGAAGGGGGGCCTCCGCGCAAACCGGCAGCGGGGGGGGGGCGGGGGGTAGCGGCAAGAGGCAACGGCGGGAAGGGGGGGCTCCGCGCAAACCGGCAGC
>NW_027143188.1:0-76311 GCF_026170545.1 Melanerpes formicivorus
AACCACTGCTGTAGTCCGCTGCTAACATAAGCAGGCCCATTATCGGTTTTTATCTGTTTCGGCACTCCCATTACAGCAAAACAGGCCAGCAGATGTCTTTTCACATCCTTTGTCTTTTCCCCTGTAAGGGCTGTCGCCCATATCATGTGACTATGAGTATCGATACACACATGCACATATCTTTGTCTACCAAATTCCGCAACATGAGTCACATCCATCTGCCATATCTCGTTACTCTCTAGGCCTCGAGGGTTTACTCCTGCACCCAATCCCAGGCCCCTATTTACATTGTTACATACAGGACAGGATTGAACAATTGCCCTTGCTTCGCCTATGGGAATCCCAAAACCCTTGGCTAGGCCTTTCGCATTCTGGTGGAACTGAGAGTGTGCCTCTCTGGCTTGCGTAAATGATGATAGTGGCGCTGTAGGGACAGACGCCGCTACCAGCCTGTCCGCCCGTGCATTCCCTTCTCCAAGGCCAAGCTCCGTTCTGTGGCTACGAATGTGTGAGGCACAGTATCTTTCCGACCTCAGTTTTACCGTTCGCCATAGCTGCCATAATAGTGCAGCCAGGCGGGAATTCCTTACATCCTTTATAACGGAGTCCTCAATACGATGCACCAGGCCTACGACGTAAATCGAGTCTGACACCACGTTAATGGGAATGTCAAGCCAGTTCCCTAGAGCCCATATCACAGCTATCAGCTCTAGTGTCTGTAAGTTGTCCTCAGGTTGGGCCACAATAATATGTTTCTTCCACTCTGAGCCCTCCTGCCATGTCGCAGCCGCCATTCTTGATCGTTTCCCGGCGTCGGTATATACCGTGACTGCCTGCGACAGCGGCTGACGGCTGAGTTTTGGCCGTTCTAGCCATTGCTGCGCAAACATCCAAGCCGTTATCTTGTTGTCTGGTCTTATCGGTGCGATACAAGTTGGAATTCCAAGACACGCCGTTGCAAATTCTTCCGAATTTTGCGCAAACCACTCTAGATCCTCCCTTTTTACGGGCAGGTATATAGTACCAGGCTCTTTTCCCGATATGGCCCAGAGTCGCTTCCTTCCTACCCGTATCAAATCAGCAAGTATGACAATTTTTTGTTGAAGCGTCCTTTTCTGCTGCAATGGTGGAAAGAACCATTCCAAAACAATAGTACAAGCTTCACTTTTCTCCCCCGTTTCTTTTAATAACTGCGTTATAGCCCCACAAAAATGCTTTGGACCTCCTGCTATGGTAAGGTCAAGGGGGAGGTTTTCTCGGCGCCGGGACACAACAGCAGATGTCACTTTATCCACTATTCGCTGGATGGCGTCATGCTGATCTGTCATAAGCGTAACAGGAGACGACGGGTCGGTGCCCCTTAAGAGAGGTCTCAAGGGGTCCAACATCTCATTGGTAACGCCCGTTACCGGGCGGAGCCATTGAATGTCCCCGAAAAAGCTCTGGACATCATTTAAGGTCTCTAATTCTGTCTTCAACTGCAACTTCTGAGGCGATATAAGTTGCTCCGAAATAGACCACCCCAGATACTTAATGGGGGTTGACTGTTGTATTTTCTCTGGAGCAATCCTCAAGCCACTGATCAATAACGTGCTTTGCAAGGCTTGAAGTTGTACTTCAGTAATTGGTGTCCGCTGCGCTATTAAGATGTCATCCATATGGTGATAAATTATAGCGTCTTGCCACTGGTTCCGTAATGGTTGTAAAGCGGCCGCTACAAAAAGCTGACAAATCGTCGGTGAGTTCTTCATGCCTTGGGGCAAAACTGTCCATTCATACCGTCTGGCTGGTTCTTCTCTATTTCGGGCAGGTAATGTAAATGCAAACCGAGTGGTGTCGTTAGGGTGTAATTTAATGGTAAAGAAACAGTCCTTCAAGTCCACTACTAACAGATGCCATCCGGCAGGTAACATTGAGGCACATGGCAGGCCTGGCTGTAGGGCTCCCATGGCTTGCATTTGATCATTAACAGCCCGCAAGTCATGAATTAGTCTGAACTTTCCAGATTTCTTCTTTATTACAAAAATCGGAGTATTCCAGGGGCTATGAGATAGTTTCACATGCCCCTGAGCCAATTGTTCTGAGACCAAATCATGAGCAGCAAGAAGACTTTCCTCCTTTAGCGGCCACTGCTCGATCCATACTGGTTCGTTCGATTTCCACACCAGCGGGACCGGGAAAGTCCACGCAATGACCGCGGTTACACGTTTTTTGTCGTCAATACTGCTCCCAGCTGCATCAAAACGTCCCGTCCAAGTAACATCTGCACCGGATCGGGTAGCGGTAGCAAGGAGCATGAAAGAGAAATACTTTTTCCGTCACAGGTAAGCCTCACTATAGGCGTGCTCTCAGCGACCTTTACGCCACCGACCCCTGACAGAGACGCCGTCGCGGCCCTTGCGGGCCAGTGAGAAGGCCAGTGATCTTTAGATATCACAGTCACATCCGCCCCAGTATCCAGCAGTCCAGTAAGGTGAATAACCTCCTGCTGATACTCTATCTGGACAGTGACCTGTGGTCTCTTATCCATGGAGGCCGTTAGCAGAGTGAGCGGGGCGGTGGAGGAACCAAATCCCCCATCCCCTCTCTCTTGCCTATTAAATGGCCGCAATCCCTCCACCAGGCGTGGCAGGGGCACAAGCTGAGCGATACACTGCCCTTTAGGAATCACCAATGGCGGAAAAAGTGTATAAACCATGATATATACTTCTCCAGTATAGTCAGCATCAATTAAGCCCGTTGCTACCACTACCCCAGCCATTGACGCAGAAGACCGTCCTATTACTAGACATCCAACCGCAACGTTGTTGATCTTTATTGGTCCATAAATTCCAGTGGGTATTTTCTTTGGGGCTTTATCCATTAACTGAACAGTCACTGAGGCTGCCACGTCCAGCCCGAGACTCCCTGCTGTTGCTAGTCATAGTTGGGTGTCCCCAGGACCGAGGTTTGTGTCGTCGCGCGGCGGCCCTCCGCGCTCGCCAGGAAGTTTCCCGATGTCTTGCTTTGAAACCTGCACGCTGCGTTATTATGTGAGTACGAGCGGCATCGATTACACCAAAGGCCTCCTGCTCTACAATTCTTTCGAATATGCCCTTGTGCTCCACATCGATAACAAGAAAAGGTTCGTCGGGGACCAGGCCGAGAGATTGGACCCTTAGCCGGTCGTTGCCGTTGTAAAGGCACTAATGCGGCCATTACTTGTTGCTGTGTACTAACCACTCCCTCCGATATTTTTTCTCCCATGCCAGTAACACCTTCCTTGAGGTCCTGACCCATCCTAGCAACTGCCTCGGCCAACATTGCCATAGGCTCTGGGGTAAGATTCTGAGCTTTCGCCAATAAGTCAACTACGCTCCAGTCGGGGCTCATTGTTGAGATGATCTGCTTTACTTTAGGCAACGTGTTTTGCAATAGACACTGTTTCAATATGGACTCTCTGACCGGTTCCTCCACTCCTGCCACTCTCATCGCAGCTAATACTTTATCCACAAAGACATCCAAAGACTCTTCCTTTCCTTGCTTAATTCCCATATAGTGTGGACTCTGCCCGGGGTCCTTCAGCCTATCAATAGCCATTTTCGTTATATCCTCTACCGCCTTCAATATAGGGGGTCGCAGACGAGCCTGCAACCCTGCCCGATTCCATGGCCCTGTTCCCAATAGCTGCCCCAGTTGTACTGCATGCAGGGGATCATCAGGCTCACGATCAGCCTCTACCACCCGCCGTGCCAAAAGCTCATAGTGATTTAGAAATAACAGATATTGAGCCTCTGTTAAACATAACCTCATCATGCTTTTTATATCTTCTGGCAACAAAATATAGTTGGTATAGATAAACGTCAACATCTGTCGGGCGGGCTCTGACTGTATGCCATACTGGCTAACGGTTTGCCTCAGCTGCGCCAACAGCTTCCATGGGAGGTTAGTAATCTCCGCTTCCATTGCCTGTGGTCCTGTCTGTCTATACACTACGGGAAAAGCACTACTCGGATCAGAAGCTGTCAGGCGAAGAAAGGCTTCCATATCTCCTTCCCCTAGTGCCTGCTCCGCGACCTTTTTCCAATCTGTTCCCTTATACCGTCTCCCTTCTACGGTTTCCTCAGTCTTCCTTTTCACAGTCTCACAAATAGTTGCCTTCACCTCCCTTCCTCTATCAACCTCCCTGTTTGGCTGCCTTGTCTCCTCCTTCCCTGTACATACATGATCCGAATCTATATCACTGTCACTGTCCTGATCACTCGTAACAGGAGGATCGCCAGAGGTAGCTCTGTTTGGCTCGATATCAACAGGAATCCCCCTAAATTTGTATTCAGTCTCATCTGGCGGGGGTACCTTATGGGCGACCAGCCGGATCTGAGCTTCCTTGCTAGCTACCACTGCAGCAGCATGCCGCTCTAACACGTCCATAATTGACTTTACCAGCTTACCATACATCTTAGCTCGTTTAGACTCCTTCTTTTCCTCACTCAAACTCTGCAACCACAACGTCTGAGCATAACGCTGCCATTCTGGGCGCTCAAATACCTTATTAGGATCAGAAAAATAACCCTGTTCCTCTCCATCTACCAATACAGGCAATAAGTCGTTTTTATAGCTCAATTTTAATCCCTGCTTTTCTAAAAAGCATAATAACAGATTATACGCTGCCTGCCTCTCCATGGCCATTAGTACCCTTACAACAAGCAGAAACGGCTTACAGCGTCCTCGGCTCCAGCGACGCTTTTCTTCGGCCCCCCCCGCCCTTGCCTCTTGCCGCTGCTGCCACCCCCGGCCCCCCACACCCCCGGCCCCCGTTACCGGTTTGCGAGGAGCCCCCCCCGCCCGCCGTTATCTCTTGCCGCTGCTCCCCCCTCCCCCCCCCGCTGCCGCTCCCTGCCCCCCGAAGCCGCTAGCAGCTGGGCACCCCCCGCCAAAGCTGCCGCAGCTTCCCCTTCCCACATTGGTCCCTGCAGGGGGGAGGGCGCGCTCCGCCGCTCCGGATCACCACGCGGGCTGCCGCTTCCCTCCTGGCCTCTCGCCGCTGCCCCTCCCGTCCGTCGGCCCCCGGCTCCAAAAACTTGCTGCTCTCCACCTTGGAGCCTGCAGTGGGGAGGTTGCGCTCCGCTCCTCCGGCCCTAAAGCCGCCCTCGCCCGCGCCCTGCCTTGCCGCTTGGCTCGGCTGCCCGCCCGCCCGCTAAGCCCCGCAACGCCCCCACCCCAAAACCCCCCCAGCCCTACCGCGTGCCGCTCGCCCTCTCTCCCGAGCCTGCTCCCCCCGCCGGCGCTTGCTGCCGCTGCCATCCGGCGCTGCCCCGGCCGCTGCGCCCCGCCTCTCCTCGCTCCCCCCACCCGCCAACCGGCCGCCGGGCACGCTAAGTCCCAGGGCAGGGAACAGGTGCTGCCGGCACCCCGTGCTGCCTGCCGGCTTCCCTCCGCTCCATCCCCCCCGCCGCCGGCCAACGAGTCGGCGCATCCATACCGTCCCGAGAGCCCGAGGCCACGGGGAAGAAAAGAGAGGACTGGCATTAGCAACTAGGAGAAGCAGAACCTACAGATTCATTGCAAAGTCTGGAACTGTTTGGAGTTGTTTGGCCATGGACTCCTTGGCTTCACGACTCAATCAATAGAGCGACTGATTCTCTGTCTGCGGCAGCAGTAGCCAATCGCATTGAGGAAGCAG
Organism: Melanerpes formicivorus; assembly: GCF_026170545.1. Lineage (NCBI taxonomy): Eukaryota > Metazoa > Chordata > Aves > Piciformes > Picidae > Melanerpes > Melanerpes formicivorus. The sequence continues at coordinate 5,663 of NW_027143188.1, forward strand.
AATGAAGAGAGGCAGTCGGCACGAAACCTACTTTTATTAAGGGTTGTTTCCTTCAAGCGTCTCTCATGAAAGGCTGTGTTCTGAAGGACGGGGGGCTGGAGGGAGGACGGGGGGCTGTAGGGAGGAGGGGGGCTGTAGGGAGGAGGGGGGCTGCAGGGAGGAGGGGGTCTGTAGGGAGGAGGGGGGCTGTAGGGAGGAGGGGGGCTGCAGGGAGGAGGGGGTCTGTAGGGAGGAGGGGGGCTGTAGGGAGAATGGGGGGCTGTAGGGAGAAGGGGGGCTGCAGGGATGAGGGGGGCTGTAGGGAGAAGGGGGGCTGCAGGGAGGAGGGGGGCTGTAGGGACGAGGGGGGCTTTAGGGGGTAGGGGGGGCTGCAGGGAGAAGGGCGGCTCTAGAGAGGACGGGGGCTGTAGGGAGGAGGGGTTCTGTAGAGTGGAGGGGTGCTGTAGAGAGAATGGGGGACTGGAGGGAGGAGGGGGGCTGCATGGAGGAGGGGGGCTGTAGGGAGGAAAGAAGCTGCAGGGGGGACAGGGGCTGTAGGGAGGAGGGGGTCTGGAGGGAGGAGGGGGTCTGGAGGGAGGAGGGGGTCTGGAAAGGGGAAGGGGGCTGTAGGGAGGAGGGGGTCTGCAGGGAGGAGGGGGGCTGTAGGGAGGAGGGGGTCTGGAGGGAGGAAGGGGGCTCTAGGGAGGAGGGGGGCTGGAGGGAGGACGGGGGCTGCAGGGACTGCAGGGTTATAAGGTGGGGGTAAGTGATGGAGTGGTTCCCACTTTTCAGGTTCTGCCTCTTCCTCTTCGTCTTCTTCCACCTTCAAATCCGTTACTGCCGCTGCTGACCAGACGCTGCCTTGTCAGCGAGCGGCATATTCCCTCTCCTCCTGATGAAAAGGCTCCTCATTCTTAACAGAAGGTTGAGAGCCTGCCAGATCCATCCTTCCGAGGACCCCTATGGGGGCCACAACAAATTGTCTGCTCTGCTCTTCTCTCTAGCCCATTTCTCCCTCCAATAATCTATCACTGGTCCCTGAGCTTTATCCCGCGGATTCGGATTCTCTTCCCACTCCGCTATTTGGAACCCCAGAGGGCTGTCCGGGCGTATAGCCCTGGGGACCCTTTCGCTCCCCTTTTTCCCGGGGCTGCTCTCTTTACCCGACCCCTGCCCCGTTTCCCGAGGTCCACGCTTTCCGTCCCCAGCCGCTTGGTCCCCCGGAATCCCCCCTCCCGCCCTTGCCTCTTGCCGCTGCTGCCACCCCCGGCCCCCCACACCCCCGGCCCCCGTTACCGGTTTGCGAGGAGCCCCCCCCGCCCGCCGTTATCTCTTGCCGCTGCCCCCCCCCTCCCCCCCCACTGCCGCTCCCTGCCCCCCGAAGCCGCTAGCAGCTGGGCACCCCCCGCCAAAGCCGCCGCGGCTTCCCCTTCCCACATTGGCCCCTGCAGGGGGGGAGGTCGCGCTCCGCCGCTCCGGATCGCCACGCGGGCTGCCGCTTCCCTCCTGGCCTCTCGCCGCTGCCCCTCCCGTCCGTCTTCCCCCGGCTCCAAAAACTTGCTGCTCTCCAGCCGTTCGGTGGCCCAAATATGGATCCAGCGAAGATTGGGTCCAACAACAATTAAATTTTTGGGTAAGTGATAAAGTCCCCTTAACCAGGAAGAGAGTGAATATGCAGCAGTTTGGGTCACCCGACCAGGGGGATCAGGGGTGTCTCTCTTTTCCCTTTCTACTCTTGATGTACAAAAGAGATTAAAATCTAGGGAGGAAGATGATATACCTATAGGACCCCCACCTTACACCATACCTGTACCCCCTACGGCTCCCCCAAATGATGCATCTTCGACATCTATAAATAACACCGAGGATGAGGAGCCTAATATAGGGCCTCAGACAAGACGAAGGACATGTCAACAAAATGTATTCCCATTAAGAGAAGTCCCCATGGGGGGACCAAACCCAAAAATGGGATTTATATCAGTACCTCTTAGCTCCAGCGATGTCAGAGAGTTTAAAAAGGATATGGGAAAACTTTTAGAAGACCCGCTCGGGGTAGCTGAGCGAGTAGATCAATTTCTGGGTCCTAGTATATATACTTGGGATGAGTTACAATCTATCTTGGGCATTCTTTTTACAACAGAAGAGAAAAATACGATAAGGACGGCTGGCATGCGAGCTTGGGATGCTCAACATGCACAAGGTCCACAGGCCGATATAAAATGGCCATTACAAAGACCTCAATGGGACCATCAGAATAACAATCACCGAGTCCATATGCAGGACTTACGGAACATAATCATTCAAGGAATTCGTGATGCAGTCCCACGGGGACAGAACATTAATAGAGCCTTTAATGAAAGGCAAGGGAAGGATGAATCTCCAAATGATTGGCTCGAAAGGCTACGAAAGAGTATGCAAATGTATTCAGGCTTGGATACCAAAGCCCCCCCCGGGCAAGTGTTATTAAAAACACAATTTGTTGCAAAATCTTGGGAGGACATCAGGAAAAAGTTGGAAAAGATTGAGAATTGGCAGGATAGGGGGTTAGATGAATTATTGAGAGAAGCTCAGAAAGTATATGTAAGAAGGGATGATGAAAATCATAAGAAACAAATTTGAATGATGGTGGCAGCAGTCAGGGAAAGTCAAGGGTTAGGAAGAAGGGAGAATAAACCCCCACCTCGATTATTAGACAACCGAAGAGTGAACATGGAAGACAGAAGGGAAGAAAGAACTTGTTTTTATTGTGGGAAAAGGGGACATTTGAAGCGAAATTGTAGAAGCAGGATTCAGGACGAGAAAATGTTTAAGGAAGATTAGGGGGGTCAGGGGCTCTATTTATTAGGGACCCAGAAACATCGTGAGCCCTTGATAACCTTAAAAATAGGTCCCTTACAGGAGAAGTTTCAATTTTTGGTAGATTCAGGCGCTGAAAGATCCACCATCCAGCGTCTACCAGAGGGGTGTAAATTATCTTCAGACACCACAATGGTGGTAGGTGCAAAAGGTGAACCTTTTAGGGTAGGAATAGTAAAGAATGTGGAAGTTGAGACAAACTCAAAAATAAGTTTGGGAGACTTCTTGATAGTACCAGAAGCGGAATTTAATTTGTTGGGCCGGGACTTGATTGTTGAATTAGGAATCTCCCTAGAAGTGAAGGATAAAACCATCCAAATTAAACTTTGTCCCTTAAGAACTGAAGATGAAGAGAAAATAAATCCCGAGGTTTGGTATACCCCCGAAAGTGTTGGACGCTTGCGAATACCGCCATTTACTGTTAAAATTCAAGATCCAGAGAGGCCGATTATAATAAAGCAATATCCCATTCCACCCGAGGGAAGAAGAGGATTAAAGCCTGAAATTGATAGGCTGATTGAACAGGGGCTTTTGGAACCCTGTATGTCGCCCTTCAATACCCCAATACTACCAGTAAAAAAGGCGGATGGAACTTATAGATTAGTGCATGATTTAAGGGCGATAAATAAAAGGACAGTGCCTCGCTTTCCCGTGGTAGCCAACCCCTATACCTTGTTAAGTAAATTAGGCCCTGAAAACTTGTGGTATAGTGTAATTGATTTAAAGGATGCATTTTGGGCTTGTCCGTTGGATGAGTCTTGTAGGAACTATTTTGCCTTTGAATGGGAGGACCCAGATACTGGAAGAAGACAGCAGCTGAGGTGGACAGTTTTACCTCAGGGATTCACAGAATCCCCCAATTTATTTGGACAAGCCTTAGAGCAAATACTACAGGAATATCAACCAACTCCTGGGATCACTCTTCTGCAATATGTGGATGATCTATTGGTTGCTGGGGAAAATGAAGAAGAGGTTAGAACAGAAAGTATCCGACTTTTGAATTTTTTGGGTCTGAAAGGTCTCAAAGTTTCAAAGAAGAAACTACAATTTGTAGAGGAAGAAGTAAGATATCTGGGACATTATATCAGTAAAGGGGAGAAAAAGATAGACCCCGAGCGTGTCAAGGGAATACTTGCATTACCAATGCCTAAGAATAAAAGACAGATACGCCAGATTTTAGGGTTGGTAGGATATTGTAGACAGTGGATAGAAAATTATAGCAACAAAGTAAAATTTTTATATCAAAAACTCACCTCAGATGGAGTTATAACATGGAGTGAGGAGGATGAAAGAAAATGGCACGCCTTGCAGGAAGATCTGATTAATGCCCCAGTTCTTAGCCTCCCAGATTTGAAAAGGCAATTTTTCCTTTTTGTTAGTATTGAAGATGGTACTGCATACGGGGTCTTAACCCAAGAGTGGGCCAGAAGGAAAAAACCAATAGGATATTTTTCAAAATACTAGACCCTGTAAGTAGGGGCTGGCCTACCTGTCTACAAGCGGTAGTAGGGTGTGCTCAGTTAGTTGGGGAAGCACGGAAGATAACTTTTAGTAGTAACATTAGAGTATTTTCCCCACATAATATCCGAAATGTATTGCAACAAAAAGCTGAGAAATGGATTTCGGATTCCAGGTTGTTAAAATATGAAAGTACTCTGTTAGAATCTCCCGACTTATCTTTAGAGACTACTAACTTACAAAATCTGGCTGAATTCCTGTATGGCCAACCAGAAGAAGAAAGGCTTGCGCATGATTGCCTTGCAACAATTGAAACACAGACCAAGATACGACCCGATTTAGAAGAAGAGGAGTTACATGAAGGAGAAAAGCTTTTTGTGGATGGTTCATCTCGAGTTATAGATGGGAAAAGGAAATCAGGATATGCAGTAATTGATGGAAAAACATTAAGGACATTAGAATCAGGACCTTTGAGCCCCACTTGGTCAGCACAGGCCTGTGAACTTTATGCATTATTACAAGCCTTAAAACGATTAAAAGGAAAGATAGGAACTATATACACGGACTCTCGATATAGCTATGGGGTAATTCACACCTTTGGGAAAATATGGGAGGAAAGGGGTCTCATAAATTCTCAAGGAAAGGATTTGATACATCAAGAATTAATTGTTCGGGTTTTAAGAGCCTTGCGAGGGCCTTATAAATTAGCAGTAGTACACCTTAGAGGTCATCAAAAAGGGATGGACTTCCGTACACGAGGAAATAATGTGGCAGACTCAGAGGCAAAACGGGCAGCAATGAAAATTGTCCATGAGCATGTGCTAACAAGTGAACAAAAGAACCCCTCCCAGAAGAAGCCAGATACTTCTCTAGTATTTTCTCCTCGAGAAGAGAAAAAGCTAATGGAATTGGGTATTCAGAAAAAAAGATGATGGGTGGTATTTATCAGATGGCAGAAGGGTATTGCCAAAATCAGTTGCCCTGCAGATATTGACAACCCTGCACAATCAGACTCACTGGGGAACTCAAGGATTAGTAGATCATTTTAGTACAAAATTTATGACAATTGGTTTGTACGATCTGGCAAAACAAATTGTACAGGGATGCCTAACGTGCCTTAAAATTAATAAGACTTCCGCAAGAAAGTTACCTTTGGGAGGACGGCCCATGGCCGTTAGGCCCTTTTCAAACATACAAATTGACTTTACAGAATTCCCAAAAATAGGGAGATATAAATATGTATTGGTTATAGTAGATCACCTTACACATTATGTGGAAGCTTTCCCCACTTCAAGAGCTACTGCGCAAGCAGTAGCAAAGGTTTTGTTAGAACAAATTATTCCGCGTTATGGGGTAACGGAGGTCATTGATTCAGACCAGGGGCCGCACTTTACCTCCAAAATAATTAAAACCCTGACGGAAGCACTGGGAATTAAATGGGAAAACCACACCCCATGGCACCCACAAAGTTCGGGACGGGTTGAACGTATGAATGGGGAATTAAAGAAGCAGTTAGCAAAATTGACTCTGGAAACAAAAATGTCATGGATAAAATGTTTACCATTGGCCCTTTTGAATATTAGAGCCCAACCCAGGACGGACATAGGAATTTCTCCTGCATCTGGGTCGAGGCAATCCCAGGCACAAATACAGGCTGGGCAGGGACTGGCTGGAGGGTAGCCCTGAGGAGAGAGACTTGGTGGTGCTGGTGGACAAAAAGCTCAACATGAGCTCTCAGTGTGCACTTGCAGCCCGCAAAGCCAATCAGATCCTGGGCTGCATCAGGAGAAGTGTGGCCAGCAGGTCAAGGGAGGTGATCTTCCCCCTCTCCTCAGCCCTGGTGAGACCCCACCTGGAGTACTGTGTCCAGTTCTGGAGCCCCTATTACAAGAGGGATGTGGAGGTGCTGGAACGTGTCCAGAGAAGGGCCACAAGGATGAGCAGAGGGCTGGAGCACCTCTCCTATGAGGACAGACTGAAGGAGTTGGGGCTGTACAGTCTGCAGAAGAGAAGGCTCCGAAGAGACCTAATTGTCGCCTTCCAGTATCTGAAGGGGGCCTACAGGAAGGCTGGGGAAGGACTTCTCAGGATATCAGGTAGTGATAGGACTAGGGGGAATGGAATGAAGCTGGAGGTGGGGAGATTCAGGCTGGATGTGAGGAGGAGGTTCTTCACCATGAGAGTGGTGAAACCCTGGAATGGGTTGTCCAGGGAGGTGGTCGAGGCCCCGTCCCTGGGGGTGTTTAAGAGCAGGCTGGATGAGACTCTGTCCAGCCTGATCTAGTGTGGGGTGTCCCTGCCCATGGCAGGGGGGTTGGAACTAGATGATCCTTGTGGTCCCTTCCAACCCTGAATGAAACTATGAAACTATGAAACTATGAAACTATGAAATGTTGTATGGTATGCCTTATGATACAGGGATTCCAGCAGATCACCCCAAGATAGTAGATACACACCTTGCCGCTTACATCAGTGAATTAATGAGGTTTAGGCAAAAACTTTGGGAAAAAGGACAAATAACCCAAAGACCCCCTCTAAACATTGTTTTACATCAGATAAAGCCTGGTGATTGGGTCCTGATACGATCCTGGAAAGAATCCACTCTGCAGCCTCGCTGGGAGGGTCCTTATTTAGTTCTCCTTACTACTAACACATCTGTCAGAACTGCAGAGAAGGGTTGGACGCACGCCAACAGAGTTAAAGGACCCATAGATCACAAGGAATGGAAGGTCATCAGTTCCGAAGGGGACCTAAAGCTAAAACTAGCTCGAAAGTCAAAGGAAATTCCTTAAAGACCGTCCAAGACGATGAGAATAGTCCCTCGCAGAGACAAATCCAGCGGCTACAGCGCAAGATTGCCCCACTGCTGTATAACATAGAACTGGTATTTGGGGTAAAATTTACTGTGAGACATGAAGAGGATCTTGAATTTATTATTCCATGGATCCGCAGAAACTTTGTGAACTATCCAAGTAGAGATCCTGCCTGTTTGCGTTGTGGGTCACACTCCCATTTAGCATGGGTTAAAATAATCTGTGGGGGTTGTAGAGATGTCTGTTGGGTATATCAACATCATTTTGTTTTGGGTCACAAATGTAGAACATGTTCGCATGAATTAGATGTGCCAAGTTCTCATGATGCTCTTTCTGAAGAAACAGGAGAAGTGGATTATCAAAAAGCAAAGGAGTTAGTAGAAAATCAAGAAGATCTTGAACTTAGGTTATTGTATTGGAGATTGAATCAAGCTGTAAGACTTGCAATTGCTGATCAAAGGACAAAAGTTTTACAGTCAATTTGTGGTCCACAGGTACCTTTGCATCACGCACTGCAAGTTTCATCTGAGAATTGGGATGCCATATGTAGAAAGTTTTCAATCAGACTCAAAATCTGATGTTTCTGTTTTTTTTTCTTAGATGAGAAGACGGACCTGTTTTGGATAAAGCTGGGTTTTCTACATGAATTGGGTTTGGTTTGAGCAATTGCCACTTGTTGTACAGTGTATTATAGGATTTATTGTAGCAATTATTGGCTCATTAATCGTGTATTGGATATGGAAAATCTTAAAGTGTGGAAGAGGAATTTGTAGTGACTGAAACATCCTGTAGAGACAGACCAATATCTGTAATAACTTCTCCTGAACATTCCCTGTAATGGGTAACCTGCTGCCGAGAAGAAAAATATACCTCATAGCTTGCTGCACCCAAGTTGACGAGCGAGGCAGAGGGAACCTTGTAAGGGAAATCCATAAACCCCAGTTGAGCTGGTGGTTCATGATGCTATATTGTATCAATCAAATGCCTATGGTCTGGACTCTTAAGAATTATAATCCACACCAACCTATGATTTGGGAATTGATTAATTTCAAACAATCAAAGGTGATAGATACATATGAAGGAACACGAAGAGACTGGAATTTTACAATACCTCAGTCAACATTGATGGGATTTGAGAAAAAGAGTTTTACATCCTGACATCCTGGCCTCCCCAAACCCTTTTATATATGTCCAGCTTCAAATCCTGGGAAGGGTTACTGTAATGCTCCAAACCAATATTATTGTTCATACTGGGGATGTGAAACGATTGCATCAAATTGGAAGACCAAAGGTGACCCCTTTTTAAAGGCACAGTGGGGACCTAAAGGATGCCAAAAGCCTAAATCTGACGGATGGAACCCTGTGGGTGGCTTAACATCGAGATGTGCGAATATAACGATGTGGATACAGAAGATGGAGGATCCTTCTTGGGAATTAGGACGAACATGGGGCATTAGACTTTGGGAGGACGGAGCTGGTTAGGAACTGGCTGGAGGGCCGGGCCCAGAGAGTGGTCGTGAACGGTGCCACATCCAGCTGGAGGCCAGTCACCAGTGGTGTCCCCCAGGGATCAGTGCTGGGCCCTGTCCTCTTCAACATATTCGTTGATGATCTGGATGAAGGGGTAGAGTCAGTCATCAGCAAGTTTGCAGATGACACAAAGTTAGGGGCAGATGTTAGTCAGTTAGAGGGTAGAAAGGCTCTGCAGAGGGACCTCGACCGACTGGACAGATGGGCAGAGTCCAATGGGATGGCTTTCAGCAAGTCCAAGTGCCGAGTGCTGCACTTTGGCTATGGCAATCCCATGCAGAGCTAGAGGCTGGGGTCGGAGTGGCTGGAGAGCTCCCAGACAGAGAGGGACCTGGGTGTGCTGATCGACAGCCACCTGAATATGAGCCAGCAGTGTGCCCAGGTGGCCAGGAGGGCCAATAGCATCCTGGCCTGCATTAGGAATAGTGTGGCCAGCAGGAGCAGGGAGGTCATAGTGCCCCTGTACTCTGCTTTGGTTAGGCCGCACCTTGAGTCCTGTGTCCAGTTCTGGGCTCCTCAGTTTAAGAAGGACATCGAAACACTTGAGCGTGTCCAGAGAAGGGCAACAAGGCTGGTGAGAGGCCTTGAACACAAGCCCTATGAGGAGAGGCTGAGGGAGCTGGGATTATTTAGCCTGGAGGAGGCTCAGGGGTGACCTCATTGCCCTCTCCAACTACCTGAAGGGTAGCTGTAGCCAGGAGGGGGTTGGCCTCTTCTCCCAGGCAACCAGCACCAGAACAAGGGGACACAGTCTCAAGCTGCACCAGGGGAGGTTCAGACTCGAGGTGAGGAGGAAGTTCTTCACCGAGCGAGTCATTCGGCATTGGAACGGGTTGCCCAGGGAGGTGGTTGAGTCATCGACCCTGGAGGCGTTCAAGGGGAGATTGGACATGGCACTTGGTGCCATGGTCTAGTCATGGGGTCTGTGTTGATAGGTTGGACTCGATGATCCTCGAGGTCCTTTCCAACCTAAGTGATACTGTGATACTGTGATACTGTGATCTGTAGGGTGCCGGGAGCCCGAGGCGGCGAGCGGCTCTGGCAGGTGCCGGGGCCGTCGGGCTTCGAGCCGGTCCGGGCCGCGGCTGGAACCGCAAGGTAGACGTGGTCCCCTGGACGAGGGCCGCCTGGTATCGCCCGCCCGGCCCCCCCCCCCCCCCCCCCACGGCCGCGGCATAAATGAAGAGAGGCAGTCGGCACGAAACCTACTTTTATTAAGTGTTGTTTTCTTCTAGCGTCTCTCATGAAAGGTTGGGTTATGAAGGACGGGGGGCTGGAGGGAGGACGGGGGGCTGTAGGGAGAATGGGGGGCTGTAGGGAGGAGGGGGGCTGTAGGGAGCATGGGGGGCTGTAGGGAGGAGGGGGTCTCCAGCGAGGAGGGCGGCTGTAGGGAGGAGAAGGGCTGCAGCTAGAAGGGGGGCTCTAGGGAGGAAAGGAGCTGTAGGGAGGAGGGGGGCTGTAGGGAGAATGGGGGGCTGTAGGGAGGAGGAGGGCTCTAGGGAGGAGGGGGTCTCTAGGGAGGAGGGGGGCTGCAGGGAGGAGGGGGGCTGGAGGGGGTAGGGGTGCTGGAGGGGGTAGGAGGGCTGCAGGGAGGAGGGGCGCTGCAGGGAGAATGGTGGCTGTAGAGAGAATGGGGGGCTGTAGGGAGGAGGAGGGCTGTAGGGAGGGGGGCTGTAGGGGGTAGGGGGGCTGCAGGGAGAAGGGGGGCCGTAGGGAGGAAAGGGGCTGTAGGGAGAATGGGGGGCTGTAGGGAGGACGGGGGGCTGTAGGGAGGAGGGGGGCTGTAGGGAGAATGGGGGGCTGTAGGGAGGAGGGGGGCTGCAGGGAGGAGGGGGTCTGTAGGGAGAATGGGGGGCTGTAGGGAGGACGGGGGGCTGTAGGGAGGAGGGGGGCTGTAGGGAGGAGGGGGTCTGAAGGGAGGAGGGGGGGCTGTAGGGAGGAGGGGGGCTGTAGGGGGTAGGGGGGCTGCAGTTTCGTTTTGTTTCGTTTAGTTTCATTTAGTTTCGTTTTCAGCCACACAATTTAATTTAATTTCATTTCATCTCATTTTGTTTTGTTTCGTTTAGTTTCTTCTCGTTTTGTTTCGATTTCCACCACACAATTTCATTTAATTTCTTTTCATTTCATTTCATTTCATTTCATTTCATTTCATTTCATTTCATTTCATTTCATTTCGTTTCGTTTAGTTTCGTTTAGTTTCGTTTAGTTTCGTTTGAAGCAGACCGTCCAACAAAGAACTGCTCGCTCTACTGTCCTTTCCAGTAGGAGAACGTGTCAACAATGAACCATAACTTGTGCTGAACAGGAACTGTGGAAACAACTTACTGACAACAATTCTTGAGATGACACAGAAGGGCAGTAACCAAAACAAGGAGAACAGCGCAGATGGAGACACCGAGCAGCGAATAAACTAGCACTGTAAGCCGCCTTCGACCAACCACTACCAGATCCGGATGCAGCCTGGTGCGATGGGCAGCGCCAGCTCTCCTCCTGAGAAAAGAATCGATTGATCATCCGAAAGGGAATAGCCTTGCTTTTGTTTCAATCAACCACAACCTTAACAGAACTAACCTTTTGGGTTGGTGTGCAGGGCTAACGATTGCTACTCTCGGCCTCTCCTCCCTGCTGGGTGTCCGTGGCCTAACAGCCTAAGAGCGAGAAGACATTTCAGGGTTACAGCCAAGTGAGGAAGTATTGTCTGGGTTTTGATGACAATACTGTAGAGAAACGTTACCCTTGGCGGACTGGCCGGCATCTCGGAAAGCTCTGGGAATGGATCCGGGATGGTCTCGTCCTCTTTGGCAGTGGCCATCTCTTCCACCTCCGAAGGAGGGGGGCTGCAGCGAGGAGGGGGGCTGCAGGGAGGAGGGGGGCTGTAGGGAGGAGGTGGTCTGTAGGGAGGAGGGGGGCTGCAGGGAGAAGGGGGGCTGTAGGGAAGAAAGGGGCTGCAGGGAGAAGTGGGGCTGTAGGGAGGAAAGGGGCTGTAGGGAGGAGGAGGGCTGTAGGGAGGAGGGGGTCTGGAGGGAGGAGGGGGTCTGGAGGGAGGAAGGGGGATGGAGGGAGGAGGGGGGCTGTAGGGAGGAGGGGGGCTGTAGGGAGGAGGGGGGCAGCAGGGAGGAGGGGGGCTGCAGGGACTGCAGGGTTATAAGGTGGGGGTAACTGATGCAGTGGTTCCCACTTTTCAGGTTCTGCCTCTTCCTCTTCCTCTTCCTCTTGCTCTTTATCCACCTTCAAATCCGTTCCTGCCGCTGCTGACCAGACGCTGCCTTGCCAGCCAGCGGCATATTCCCTCTCCTCCTGATGAAAAGGCTCCTCATTCTTAACAGAAGGTTGAGAGCCTGACAGATCCATCCTTCCGAGGACCCCTATGGGGGCAACAACAAATTGTCTGCTCTGCTCTTCTCTCTAGCCCATTTCTCCCTCCAATAATCTAGCACTGGTCCCTGATCTTTATCCCACGGATTCGGATTCTCTTCCCACTCCGCTAATTGGAACCCCAGAGGGCTGTCCGGGCATATAGCCCTGGGTACCCTTTCGCTCCCCTTTTTCCCGGGGCTGCTCTCTTTACCCGACCCCTGCCCCGTTTCCCGAGGGCCACGCTTTCCGTCCCCAACCGCTTCGTCCCCCGGAATCCCCCCTCCCGCCCTTGCCTCTTGCCGCTGCTGCCACCCCCCGGCCCCCCCACACCCCCGGCCCCCGTTACCGGTTTGCGAGGAGCCCCCCCAGCCCGCCGTTGCCTCTCGCCCCTACCCCGGCCCCCCCCTCCCGCCGTTATCTCTTGCCGCTGCCCCCCCCTGCCGCTCCCTGCCCCCCGAAGCCGCTAGCAGCTGGGCACCCCCCCGCCAAAGCCGCCGCGGCTTCCCCTTCCCACATTGGCCCCTGCAGGGGGGAGGCTGCGCTTCCGCCACTCCGGATCGCGACGCGGGCTGCCTCTTCCCTCCTGGCCTGCCCGCCTGCTCTTAGCCCCTGCGACGGAGGCCGGCGCTATTAGGGGTGCCGTGTGCCGCAGCTAGCCTCTCGCCGCTGCCCCTCCCGTCCGTCGGCCCCCGGCTCCAAAAACTTGCTGCTCTCCCACCTTGGAGCCTGCAGTGGGGAGGTTGCGCACCGCTCCTCCGGCCCTAAAGCCGCCCTCGCCCGCGCCCCCGGCTTGCCGCTTGGCTCGGCTGCCCACCCGCCGCTAATCCCCCCAACGCCCCCACCCCAAAAACCCCCCAGCCCTACCGCGTGCCGTTCGCCCTCCTCCTCCCTAGCCTGCTCCCCCCGCCGGCGCTTGCTGCCGCCGCCGTCCGGCCTCCCCGCCCCGCCCCGGGGCAGTCCATTCCAATGGGCAATCACTTTCTCCGTGGAAAACTTCCTCCTGACCTCCAGCCTCAACTTCCCCTGGCGCAGCCTGAGACTGTGTCCCTCTTCTTCTGCTGCTGGCTGCCTGGGAGAAGAGACCAACCTCTTGCCTCTTTACAACCCCCCTTCAGGCACTCTGGAGAGGAGCAAGAAGGTCACCCCTGAGCCTCCTCCTCTCCAGGCTAAGCAACCCCAGCTCCCTCAGCCTCTCCTCACAGGGCTGTGTTCCAAGCCCCTCACTAACTTCGTTGCCCTTCTCAGGACTCGTTCCAGCAAGTCAACCTCCTTCCTAACCTTTAATTTCATTTCATTTCATTTTCCACCACACAATTTCAGTTCACTTCATCTCATTTCATCTCATTTCATTTCATTTCATTTCATTTCATTTCATTTCATTTCATTTCATTTCATTTCATTTCATTTCATTCCCATTCCATTTCATTTCATTTCATTTCATTTCATTCATTTCATTTCATTTCATTTCAATTTCATTTTCCATCACACAATTTCAGTTCACTTCATCTCATTTCATTTCATTTCATTTCATTTCATTTCATTTCATTTCAATTTCATTTCATTCCATTCATTTCATTTCATTTCATTCCATTTCATTTCATTGCATTTCATTGCATTTCATTGCATTGCATTTCATTTTCCGCCACACAATTTCAGTTCACTTCATTTCATTTCATTTCATTTCATTTCATTTCATTCCATTTCATTTCATTTCATTTCATTTCATTTCATTTCATTTCATTTCATTTCATTTCATTTCATTTCATTTTCCACCACACAATTTCAGTTCACTTCATCTCATTTCATTTCATTTCATTTCATTTCATTTCATTTCATCTCATCTCATCTCATCTCATTTTTTGTCATTTTATTTTATTTCATATTATTATGTTTCATCATTTCTTTTCATTTAATTTAATTTCATTTTGTTTTGTTTGGTTTTGTTTCATTTTCTACCACAGAACTTAATTTAATTTCATTTCATCAAATTTCATTGAATTTCATTTCATTTAGTTTCATTTAGCTTCATTTTGTTTGTTTCTTTTCGTTTTGTTTTCCACCTCGCAATTTCATTTCATTTCATTCATTTCATTTCATTTCATTTCATTTCATTTCATTTCATTCCATTCCATTCCATTTCATTTCATTTCATTCCATTTAATTTCATTCCATTTCATTTCATTTCATTTCATTTCATTTCATTCCATTCCATTTCATTTCATTCCATTTCATTTCATTTCATTTCATTTCATTTCATTTCATCCTCATTTCATCTCATTTCATTTCATTGTATTTCATTTTGTTTCGTTTAGTTTTGTTTCATTTAGTTTCATTTAGTTTTGTTTTCCACCTCGCAATTTCATTTCATTTCATTCATTTCATTTCATTTCATTTCATTTCATTCATTTCATTTCATTTCATTTCATTTCATTCCATTCCATTCCATTTCATTTCATTCCATTTCATTTCATTTAATTTCATTTCATTCCATTCCATTCCATTCCATTCCATTCCATTCCATTCCATTTCATTTCATTTCATTTCATTTCATTTCATTTCATTTCATTCCATTCCATTTCATTTCATTCCATTCCATTTCATTTCATTTCATTTCATTTCATTTCATTTCATTTCATTTCATTTCATTTCATTTCTTCATATTTCATTTCATTCCATTCCATTTCATTTCATTTCATTCCATTCCATTTCATTTCATTCCATTCCATTTCATTTCATTTCATTTCATTTCATTTCATTTCATTTCATTTCATTTCATTTCATTTCATTCATTTCATTTCATTTCATTTTCAGCCCACACAATTTCAGTTCACTTCATTTCATTTCATTTCATTTCATTTCATTTCATTTCATTTCATTTCATTTCATTTCATTTCCATTTCATTCCATTCCATTTCATTTCATTCCATTTCATTTCATTTCATTTCATTTCATTTCATTTCATTTCATCTCATTTCATCTCATTTCATTTCATTGTATTTCATTTTGTTTCATTTAGTTTTGTTTCATTTAGTTTCATTAGTTTTGTTTTCCACCTCGCAATTTCATTTCATTTCATTCATTTCATTTCAATTTCATTTCATTTCATTTCATTTCATTTCATTCATTTCATTCCATTCCATTCCATTTCATTTCATTCCATTTCATTTCATTTAATTTCATTTCATTCCATTCCATTCCATTCCATTCCATTCCATTCCATTCCATTCATTTCATTTCATTTCATTTCATTTCATTTCATTTCATTTCATTCCATTCCATTCCATTTCATTTCATTCATTTCATTTCATTTCATTTCATTTCATTTCATTTCATTTCATTTCATTCCATTCCATTTCATTTCATTTCATTCCATTCCATTTCATTTCATTCCATTCCATTTCATTTCATTTCATTCCATTCCATTTCATTCATTCCATTCCATTTCATTTCATTTCATTTCATTTCATTTCATTTCATTTCATTTCATTTCATTTCATTTCATTTCATTTCATTTTCCACCACACAATTTCAGTTCACTTCATTTCATTTCATTTCATTTCATTTCATTTCATTTCATTTCATTTCATTTCATTTCATTTCATTTCATTTTCCATCACACAATTTCAGTTCACTTCATCTCATTTCATTCCATTTCATTTCATTTCATTTCATTTCATTTCATTTCATTTCATTTCATTTCATTTCATTTAGTTTCATTTAGTTTTCGTTATGTTCGTTATGTTTCATTTAGTTTGGATTCATTTGGTTTCTATGCGTTTCAATTCGTTTAGTTTCGTTTTGTTTTCCACCACACAATTTAATTTCATTTCATATGATTTAATTCACTTTAATTTCATTTCATTTCATTTTTCACCACACTATTTCAGTTCACTTCATCTCATTTCATTTCATTTCATTTCATTTCATTTCATTTCTTTTCATTTCATTTCATTTCATTTCATTTCATTTCATTTCATTTCATTTCATTCCATTCCATTTCATTTCATTTCATTCCATTTCATTTCATTTCATTTCATCTCATTTCATTTCATTTCATTTCATTTCATTTCATTTCTTTTCATTTCATTTCATTTCATTTCATTTCATTTCATTTCATTTCATTCCATTCCATTTCATTTCATTTCATTCCATTTCATTTCATTTCATTTCATTTCATTTCATTTCATTTCATTTCATTTCATTTCATTCCATTCCATTTCATTCATTCATTCCATTTCATTTCATTCCATTCCATTTCATTTCATTTCATTTCATTTCATTTCTTTTCATTTCATTTCATTTCATTTCATTTCATTTCATTCCATTCCATTTCATTTCATTCATTCCATTTCATTTCATTTTATTTCATTTCATTCCATTCATTCCTTTTCATTCCATTCCATTCCATTTCATTTCATTTCATTTCATTTCATTTCATTTCATTTCATTTCATTTCATTCCATTCCATTTCATTTCATTCCATTTCATTTCATTTCATTTCATTTCATTTCATTTCATTTCATTTCATTTCATTCCATTCCATTTCATTTCATTCCATTCCATTCCGTTTCATTTCATTTCATTTCATTTCATTTCATTCATTTCATTTCATTTCATTTCATTCCATTCCCATTTAATTTCATTTCATTCAATTCAATTTCATTCATTTCATTTCATTTCATTTCATTTCATTTCATTTCATTTCATTTCATTTTCCATCACACAATTTCAATTCACTTCATCTCATTTCATTTCTTTTCATTTCATTTCATTTCATTTCATTTCATTTCATTTCATTTCATTCATTTCATTTCATTTTCCATCACACAATTCAATTCACTTCATCTCATTTCATTTCATTTCATTTCTTTTTCATTTAATTTCATTTCTTTTCATTTCATTTAATTTCATTTCATTTCATTCCATTCCATTTCATTTCATTCCATTCCATTTCATTTCATTTCATTCAATTCCATTCTTTTCATTCCATTTCATTTCATTTCATTTCATTTCATTTCATTTCATTTCATTTCATTTCATTTCATTTTCCACCACACAATTTCATTTCATTTCATTTCATTTCATTTCATTTCATTCATTTCATTTCATTTCATTTCATTTCATTTCATTTCATTCCATTCCATTTCATTTCATTTCATTTCATTTCATTCCATTCCATTTCATTTCATTTCATTTCATTTCATTTCATTTCATTTCATTTCATTTCATTTCATTTTCCATCACACAATTTCAGTTCACTTCATTTCATTTCATTTCATTTCATTTCATTTCATTTCATTTCATTTCATTTCATTTCATTTCATTTTCCATCACACAATTTCAGTTCACTTCATCTCATTTCATTCCATTCCATTTCATTCAATTTCATTTCATTTCATTTCATTTCATTTCATTTCATCTCATCTCATTTTATCTCATTTTATTTTATTTCATATTATTATGTTTCATCATTTCTTTTCATTTAATTTAATTTTCATTTTGTTTTTGTTTTGTTTTGTTTCATTTTCTACCACAGACTTAATTTAATTTCATTTCATCAAATTTCATTGAATTTCATTTCATTTAGTTTCATTTAGCTTCATTTTGTTTTGTTTCCTTTTCGTTTTGTTTTCCACCTCGAAATTTCATTTCATTTCATTTCATTTCATTTCATTTCATTTCATTTCATTTCATTTCATTTTCCACCACACAATTTCAGTTCACTTCATCGCATTTCATTTCATTTCATTTCATTTCATTTCATTTCATTTCATTCCATTCCATTCCATTCCATTTCATTTCATTTCATTTCATTTCTTTTCATTTCATTTCATTTTCATTTCATTTCTTTTCATTTTCGTTTCATTTCGTTTGCTTTGTTTGGTTTTGTTTCATTTAGTTTCATTTCTCTTCATTTTGTTTTGTTTCTTTTCGTTTCATTTTCCACCTCACAATTTCATTTCATTTCATTTCATTTCATTTCATTTCATTCCATTCCATTTCATTTCATTCCATTTCATTCCATTTCATTTCATTCCATTTCATTTCATTTCATTTCATTTCATTTCATTTCATTTCATTTTCCATCACACAATTTCAGTTCACTTCATCTCATCTCATTTCATTTCATTTCATTTCATTTCATTTCAT
This sequence comes from Melanerpes formicivorus, assembly GCF_026170545.1. Taxonomy (NCBI): domain Eukaryota; kingdom Metazoa; phylum Chordata; class Aves; order Piciformes; family Picidae; genus Melanerpes; species Melanerpes formicivorus. Next base: position 23,806 of record NW_027143188.1, read on the forward strand.
TTCATTTCATTTCATTTAATTTCTTTTAATTTCATTTCATTTCTTTTCATTTCATTTCATTTTCATTTCATTTCATTTCATTTCATTCCATTTCATTTCATTTCATATCATTTCATTTCATTTCATTTTCCATCACATAATTTCAGTTTCACTTCATATCATTTCATTTCATTCCATTCCATTTCATTTCATTTCATTTCATTTCATTTCATTTTCATTTCATTTCATTTCATTTCATTTTCCATCACACAATTTCAGTTCACTTCATCTCATTTCATTTCATTTCATTTCATTTCATCTCATCTCATCTCATCTCATCTCATCTCATTTTATGTCATTTTATTTTATTTCATATTATTATGTTTCATCATTTATTTTCATTTAATTTAATTTAATTTTGTTTTGTTTTGTTTTGTTTCATTTCTACCACAGAACTTAATTTAATTTCATTTCATCAAATTTCATTGAATTTCATTTCATTTAGTTTCATTTAGCTTCATTTTGTTTTGTTTCTTTTCGTTTTGTTTTCCACCTCGCAATTTCAATTCATTTCATTTCATTTCATTTCATTTCATTTCATTTCATTTTCATTTCATTTCATTTCATTTCATTGCATTTCATTTCATTCCATTTCATTTCATTCCATTTCATTTCATTCCATTTCATTTCATTTCATTCCATTTAATTTCATTCCATTTCATTTCATTTCATTTCATTTCATTTCATTCCATTCCATTTCATTTCATTCCATTTCATTTCATTTCATTTCATTTCATTTCATTTCATCTCATTTCATCTCATTTCATTTCATTGTATTTCATTTTGTTTCGTTTAGTTTTGTTTCATTTAGTTTCATTTAGTTTTGTTTTCCACCTCGCAATTTCATTTCATTTCATTCATTTCATTTCATTTCATTTCATTTCATTTCATTTCATTTCATTTCATTTCATTCCATTCCATTCCATTTCATTTCATTCCATTTCATTTCATTTAATTTCATTTCATTCCATTCCATTCCATTCCATTCCATTCCATTCCATTCCATTCCATTTCATTTCATTTCATTTCATTTCATTTCATTTCATTTCATTTCATTTCATTCCATTCCATTCCATTCCATTTCATTTCATTTCATTTCATTTCATTTCATTTCATTTCATTTCATTTCATTTCATTTCATTCCATTCCATTTCATTTCATTCCATTCCATTTCATTTCATTCCATTCCATTTCATTTCATTTCATTCCATTCCATTTCATTTCATTCCATTCCATTTCATTTCATTTCATTTCATTTCATTTCATTTCATTTCATTTCATTTCATTTCATTTCATTTCATTTCATTTCATTTCATTTCATTTTCCACCACACAATTTCAGTTCACTTCATTTCATTTCATTTCATTTCATTTCATTTCATTTCATTTCATTTCATTTCATTTCATTTCATTTCATTTCATTTTCCATCACACAATTTCAGTTCACTTCATCTCATTTCATTCCATTTCATTTCATTTCATTTCATTTCATTTCATTTAGTTTCATTTAGTTTCGTTATGTTTCGTTATGTTTCATTTAGTTTGGATTCATTTGGTTTCTATGCGTTTCAATTCGTTTAGTTTCGTTTTGTTTTCCACCACACAATTTAATTTCATTTCATATGATTTAATTCACTTTAATTTCATTTCATTTCATTTTTCACCACACTATTTCAGTTCACTTCATCTCATTTCATTTCATTTCATTTCATTTCATTTCATTTCTTTTCATTTCATTTCATTTCATTTCATTTCATTTCATTTCATTTCATTTCATTCCATTCCATTTCATTTCATTTCATTCCATTTCATTTCATTTCATTTCATCTCATTTCATTTCATTTCATTTCATTTCATTTCATTTCTTTTCATTTCATTTCATTTCATTTCATTTCATTTCATTTCATTTCATTCCATTCCATTTCATTTCATTTCATTCCATTTCATTTCATTTCATTTCATTTCATTTCATTTCATTTCATTTCATTTCATTTCATTCCATTCCATTTCATTTCATTCCATTCCATTTCATTTCATTCCATTCCATTTCATTTCATTTCATTTCATTTCATTTCTTTTCATTTCATTTCATTTCATTTCATTCCATTCCATTTCATTTCATTCCATTCCATTTCATTTCATTTTATTTCATTTCATTCCATTCCATTCCATTTCATTCCATTCCATTCCATTTCATTTCATTTCATTTCATTTCATTTCATTTCATTTCATTTCATTTCATTTCATTTCATTCCATTCCATTTCATTTCATTCCATTTCATTTCATTTCATTTCATTTCATTTCATTTCATTTCATTTCATTTCATTTCATTCCATTCCATTTCATTTCATTCCATTCCATTCCGTTTCATTTCATTTCATTTCATTTCATTTCATTTCATTTCATTTCATTTCATTTCATTCCATTCCATTTAATTTCATTTCATTCAATTCAATTTCATTTCATTTCATTTCATTTCATTTCATTTCATTTCATTTCATTTCATTTCATTTCATTTTCCATCACACAATTTCAATTCACTTCATCTCATTTCATTTCTTTTCATTTCATTTCATTTCATTTCATTTCATTTCATTTCATTTCATTTCATTTCATTTCATTTTCCATCACACAATTTCAATTCACTTCATCTCATTTCATTTCATTTCATTTCTTTTCATTTAATTTCATTTCTTTTCATTTCATTTAATTTCATTTCATTTCATTCCATTCCATTTCATTTCATTCCATTCCATTTCATTTCATTTCATTCAATTCCATTTCTTTTCATTCCATTTCATTTCATTTCATTTCATTTCATTTCATTTCATTTCATTTCATTTCATTTCATTTCATTTTCCACCACACAATTTCATTTCATTTCATTTCATTTCATTTCATTTCATTTCATTTCATTTCATTTCATTTCATTTCATTTCATTTCATTTCATTTCATTCCATTCCATTTCATTTCATTTCATTTCATTTCATTCCATTCCATTTCATTTCATTTCATTTCATTTCATTTCATTTCATTTCATTTCATTTCATTTCATTTTCCATCACACAATTTCAGTTCACTTCATTTCATTTCATTTCATTTCATTTCATTTCATTTCATTTCATTTCATTTCATTTCATTTCATTTCATTTCATTTTCCATCACACAATTTCAGTTCACTTCATCTCATTTCATTCCATTCCATTTCATTCAATTTCATTTCATTTCATTTCATTTCATTTCATTTCATTTCATCTCATCTCATTTTATCTCATTTTATTTTATTTCATATTATTATGTTTCATCATTTCTTTTCATTTAATTTAATTTCATTTTGTTTTGTTTTGTTTTGTTTCATTTTCTACCACAGAACTTAATTTAATTTCATTTCATCAAATTTCATTGAATTTCATTTCATTTAGTTTCATTTAGCTTCATTTTGTTTTGTTTCTTTTCGTTTTGTTTTCCACCTCGAAATTTCATTTCATTTCATTTCATTTCATTTCATTTCATTTCATTTCATTTCATTTTCCACCACACAATTTCAGTTCACTTCATCGCATTTCATTTCATTTCATTTCATTTCATTTCATTTCATTTCATTCCATTCCATTCCATTCCATTTCATTTCATTTCATTTCATTTCTTTTCATTTCATTTCATTTCATTTCATTTCATTTCATTTCGTTTCATTTCGTTTTGCTTTGTTTGGTTTTGTTTCATTTAGTTTCATTTCTCTTCATTTTGTTTTGTTTCTTTTCGTTTCATTTTCCACCTCACAATTTCATTTCATTTCATTTCATTTCATTTCATTTCATTCCATTCCATTTCATTTCATTCCATTTCATTCCATTTCATTTCATTCCATTTCATTTCATTTCATTTCATTTCATTTCATTTCATTTCATTTTCCATCACACAATTTCAGTTCACTTCATCTCATCTCATTTCATTTCATTTCATTTCATTTCATTTCATTTCATTTCATTTCATTTCATTTAATTTCTTTTAATTTCATTTCATTTCTTTTCATTTCATTTCATTTCATTTCATTTCATTTCATTTCATTCCATTTCATTTCATTTCATATCATTTCATTTCATTTCATTTTCCATCACATAATTTCAGTTCACTTCATATCATTTCATTTCATTCCATTCCATTTCATTTCATTTCATTTCATTTCATTTCATTTCATTTCATTTCATTTTCCATCACACAATTTCAGTTCACTTCATCTCATTTCATTTCATTTCATTTCATTTCATCTCATCTCATCTCATCTCATCTCATCTCATTTTATGTCATTTTATTTTATTTCATATTATTATGTTTCATCATTTATTTTCATTTAATTTAATTTAATTTTGTTTTGTTTTGTTTTGTTTCATTTTCTACCACAGAACTTAATTTAATTTCATTTCATCAAATTTCATTGAATTTCATTTCATTTAGTTTCATTTAGCTTCATTTTGTTTTGTTTCTTTTCGTTTTGTTTTCCACCTCGCAATTTCAATTCATTTCATTTCATTTCATTTCATTTCATTTCATTTCATTTCATTTCATTTCATTCCATTTCATTTCATTTCATTCCATTTCATTTCATTTCATTTCATTTCATTTCATTTCATTTCATTTTCCACCACGCAATTTCAGTTCACTTCATCTCATTTCATTTCATTTCATTTCATTTCATTTCATTTCATTTCATTTCATTTCATTTCGTTTCGTTTCGTTTCGTTTTGTTTTGTTTCATTTAATTTCATTTTGTTTTGATTTTCACCACACAATTTCATTGCATTGCATTTCATTTCATGTCATTTCATTTCATTTCATTTTCTACCTCACAATTTAATTTCATTTAATTTCATTTCATTTAATTACATTTAATTTCTTTCATTTCGTTTTGTTTCGTTTCGTTACGTTTCATTTAGTTTGAATTCATTTGGTTTTGATGCGTTTCAATTAGTTTAGTTTTGTTTAGTTTTCCACCACACAATTTAATTTCATTTCATATGATTTCATTTCATTTCATTTCATTTCATTTCATTTCATTTCATTTCATTTCATTTCATTTCATTTCATTTTCCACCACACAATTTCATTTCATTTAATTTCTACTTCATTTCATTTCATTTCATTTCATTTCATTTCATTTCATTTCATTTCGTTTCATTTTGTTTCGTTTCATTTTGTTTTGACTTCGACTACACAATTTCATTGCAGTTCATCTCATTTCATTTCATTTAATTTTGTTTCATTTCGTTTCATTTAATTTAGTTTTATTTTGTTTTCCACTGCACAACTTCATTTCATCTCATTTAATTTAATTTCATTTCATTTCATTTAATTTCATTTCATTTAATTTCATTTCATTTCATTTCATTTCATTTCATTTCATTTCGTTTCGTTTCGTTTCGTTTTGTTTTGTTTCATTTAGTATCATTTTGTTTTGATTTTCACCACACAATTTCATTGCATTGCATTTCATTTCATGTCATTTCATTTCATTTCATTTTCTACCTCACAATTTAATTTCATTTAATTTAATTTCATTTAATTACATTTAATTTCATTCATTTCGTTTTGTTTCGTTTCGTTACGTTTCATTTAGTTTGGATTCATTTGGTTTTGATGCGTTTCAATTAGTTTAGTTTTGTTTAGTTTTCCACCACACAATTTAATTTCATTTCATATGATTTCATTTCATTTAATTTCATTTCATTTAATTTCATTTCATTTCATTTCATTTCATTTCATTTCATTTCATTTTCCACCACACAATTTCATTTCATTTAATTTCTACTTCATTTCATTTCATTTCATTTCATTTCATTTCATTTCATTTCATTTCATTTCATTTAGTTTCATTTTGTTTCATTTCATTTTGTTTTGACTTCGACTACACAATTTCATTGCAGTTCATCTCATTTCATTTCATTTAATTTTGTTTCATTTCGTTTCATTTAATTTCGTTTTATTTTGTTTTCCACTGCACAACTTCATTTCATCTCATTTAATTTAATTTCATTTCATTTAGTTTCATTTCATTTCATTTCATTTCATTTCATTTCATTTCATTTCATCTCATTTCATCTCATCTCATCTCATTGCATCTCATTTTATGTCATTTTATTTTATTTCATATTATTATGTTTCATCATTTCTTTTCATTTGATTTAATTTCATTTTGTTTTGTTTTGTTTTGTTTCATTTTCTACCACAGAACTTAATTTAATTTCATTTCATCAAATTTCATTGAATTTCATTTCATTTAGTTTCATTTAGCTTCATTTTGTTTTGTTTCTTTTCGTTTTGTTTTCCACCTCACAATTTCTTTTCATTTCATTTCATTTCATTTCATTTCATTTCATTTCATTTCATTTCATTTCATTTCATTCCATTTCATTTCATTCCATTCCATTCCATTCAATTTAATTTCATTCCATTTCATTTCATTTCATTTCATTTCATTTCATTTCATTTTCCATCACACAATTTCAGTTCACTTCATCTCATTTCATTTCATTTCATTTCATTTCATTTCATTTCATTTCATTTCATTTCATTCCATTCCATTTCATTCCATTCCATTTCATTCCATTTCATTCCATTCCATTTCATTTCATTTCATTCCATTCCATTTCATTTCATTTCATTTCATTTCATTTCATTTCATCTCATGTCATGTCATCTCATTTCATCTCATTTTATCTCATTTTATTTTATTTCATATTATTATGTTTCATCATTTCTTTTCATTTAATTTAATTTCATTTTGTTTTGTTTGGTTTTGTTTCATTTTCTACCACAGAACTTAATTTAATTTCATTTCATCAAATTTCATTGAATTTCATTTCATTTAGTTTCATTTAGCTTCATTTTGTTTTGTTTCTTTTCGTTTTGTTTTCCACCTCGCAATTTCATTTCATTTAATTTCATTTATTTCATTTCATTTCATTTCATTTCATTTCATTTCATTTCATTTCATTCCATTCCATTTCATTTCATTTCATTTCTTTTCATTTTATTTCATTTCATTTCATTTCATTTCATTTCATTCCATTCCATTTCATTTCATTTCTTTTCATTTCATTTCATTTCATTTCATTTCATTTCATTTCATTTCATTTCATTTCATTTCGTTTCATTTTCCACCACACAATTTCATTTCATTTAATTTCTATTTCATTTCATTTCATTTCATTTCATTTCATTTCGTTTCATTTAGTTTCATTTTGGTTCGTTTCATTTTGTTTTGAATTCGACCACACAATTTCATTGCATTTCATCTCATTTCATTTCATTTAATTTTGTTTCATTTCGTTTCATTTAATTTCGTTTTATTTCATTTTCCACTGCACAACTTCATTTCATCTCATTTAATTTAATTTAATTTCATTTCATTTCATTCCATTTCATTTCATTTCATTTCACTTCATTTCATTTCATTTAACTTCATTTCAGTTCATGTCGTTTTGTTTTGTTTTGTTTCATTTCTTTTCATTTCCCACCTCACAATTTCATTTCATTTCATTTCATTTCATTTAATTTCATTTCATTTCATTTCATTTCATTTCATTTCATTTCATTTCGTTATCCACCACACCATTTGATTTAATTTTATTTCATTTAATTTCATTTCCTTTCATTTAATTTTATTTCATTTAGTTTCCTTGCGTTTCGGTATCCACCACACAATTTTATTTCATTTCATTTAATTTCATTTGATTTCATTTAGTTTCATTTCGTTTTCCATCACAATATTTAATTTAATTTAATTTAATTTAATTTAATTTCATTTTATTTCATTTAATTTCATTTAGTTTAGTTTCGTTTAGTTTCGTTTTGTTTCGTTTTGTTTCGATTTCCACCACAGAATTTCATTTCTTTTCATTTAATTTCATTTACTTTCGTTTCATTTAATTTCATTTCATTTAACTTAATTTCATTTCATTTCAGTTTGTTTTGTTTTGTTTCATTTAGTTTCATTTTCCACCACACAATTTCATTTCTTTCATTTCATTTCATTTCATTTTCCGCCACACAATTTCATTTCATTTCATTTCATTTCATTTCATTTCATTTCATTTCATTTCATTTTGTTTTGATTCATTTGTTTTCGCTGCGTTTCATTTAGTTTCATTGTGTTTCCTTTTCCACCACACAATTTCATTTCATTTTGTTTCGTTTCATTTAGTTTCCTTTTATTTCATTTTCCACCACACAATTTCATGTCTATTTCATCTTGTAGTGGTTTGAGCCTTAACTGAGAGTTAAAAGCTCAAATGGGGAAAAGGCTGAGAATCTCTTCCCCACTTCCCCCCCCACCTCCTCCCTCCAAACAGGGAGAGGAGGGAAAAAAAAGGTAAGGAGCAAATCCACTAATCAGCAATCTGGAGTCAGCTTGGAAGTAGAGAGGCAAGTATTTTTTTTTTCTTCAAATATATATATATATAGCAATAACAGGGAATAAGGTTCACAAGGGCAAGGAACAAGAATGGATGGGAGGGGAATAGGAAAAAAAATAATACAAAACCAGTCTGTCTCTGAAGAGGCGCAGAGGCAGCAGGGAGAAGGATCAGGTCCGGCCACGTGGCTGAGGATCAGGGGAGCAGCTGCAGTAGCTCTCATCCAGCAGAGGCAGGAGCCAAAAAGGAGCTCCAACAGCTATGAGGTCCTGCTTTTTATACCCTTGCTGGGCAGGGAGGGGGGAGTGGAACAGACTCAGCTTTCCCAGGGGGGAGACGCCCTTCAGGGAGTGTAAAGTACCCGCAAGCCCTCCCCCCTGCTTTCTTCTTTTGTTTTCAGAAAAAGGTGTTAACCCACCACAATCCACCCCTCTGTTCCACTTCCTCTCTCCTGCCACAGCCCCTCCATGTGATTTTTACACATGGTATTTGAATCCTTGGTGCAAGTCTCTTGCTATCCCGGCTTGCTCTCTCCCAGGGCAGTCTCTCTCTCTGCTGATGGTCGCTGTAGGTGGTGCTTGAACTGGGCAGGCATGTGGAGAAGAATCAGGAATCAGTCTGTCTTTGAAAGGGAAAGGAAAAGGTCAGGAACAGTCTGTTGCTGTGTGGACATAGGGAACAGTCCGTTGCTGTAGGGACATCAGGAACGGGTACAGGTGAGATGATGCTCTTTGGGTTGGTGTGCAGTGGGTACGTTGGGTCCTGGATGCTGGGCTGGTATTAAACTAGGATGGAGAAACTTAGAACAACTTATAACTATTCACATAATTACATTGATGAGTGTTGCCTCCTCTGAGTTCATCCTCTCTCAGCCAGAGTCACGTTCTGCTGTGGGATACACTGAATGTCCCCAGTTTCTAACATAACCCAGTACGTGTGACCAGGCCCCTCAGCCGAGACCACCCCTCGGGTTGGTTTGCCCCCACCAGCAGCAGGAAAAACCCACACTGACTTCCCCAGCAGGTTCTTCTCAGCAATCAGAGGAACTCCATCTCCATCCACTGTTTGCAGCAGGTCGGACTGGGCAGGACCAGCTCGGTTCACAGATCCTCTGCTGTTCACTAACCAAGTGGCTTGAGCTAGGTGCTTTTCCCAGTTCCTGAAGGTTCCACCCCCCATGGCTTTTAGGGTGGTCTTTAGCAAGCCATTGTAGCGCTCGACCTTCCCTGCAGCTGGTGCATGGTATGGGATGTGGTAAATCCACTCAATCCCATGTTCCTTTGCCCAGTCCCTTATGAGATGGTTCCTGAAGTGGGTTCCATTGTCTGATTCAATCCTCCCGGGGGTGCCGTGTCTCCACAGGATATGTCTCTCTAGGCCCAGGATGGTGTTGCAAGCAGTGGCATGAGGAACTGGATAGGTCTCCAGCCACCCTGTACTTGCCTCCACCATGGTCAGTACGTACTGCTTGCCACTGTGAGACCGAGGAAGGGTGATGTAGTCTACCTGCCAGGCCTCTCCATATTTATATTTCGACCATCTCCCCCCATACCACAGAGGCTTCATGCGCTTGGCCTGCTTGATGGCAGCACAGATGTCACACTCATGGATGACCTGTGAGATGGCCTCCATAGAGATGTCCACAGCTCTGTCCCGAGCCCACCGGTATGTGGCATCTCTCCCTTGGTGGCCAGAAGTGTCATGGGCCCAGCGCGCTAAGAACAGCTCACCCTTGTGTTCCCAGTCCAAGTCTATTTGGGAGATCTTAGCAGCCAGGTCTGCTTGGTGGTTGTGCTTGTGCTCCTCTGTGGCTCTGCTCTTGGGGATGTGTGCATCGATGTGCCGTACCTTGGTTGGCAGCCTGTCCAGGCGGGCGGCGATGTCTTGCCACAGGTCAGCGGCCCAAACAGGCTTCCCTTTTCTCTGCCGCCCGTTCCTCCTCCATTCCTTCAGCCACCCCCACAAGGCGTTGGCTACCATCCAGGAGTCAGTGTAGAGGTACAGCACTGGCCAGTTCTCTCGTTCTGCTATATCCAGGGCCAGCTGGACAGCTTTTACCTCTGCGTACTGACTGGATTCACCTTCTCCATCCCTTGCTTCTGCCACTTGCCTTGTTGGGCTCCAGACAGCTGCCTTCCATCTCCGCTTGCTTCCTACAAGCCGGCAGGACCCATCTGTAAATAGAGCATAGCCCTTCTCATTGTCAGGGAGATCGTTATATGGGGGAGCCTCCTCAGCACGGGTCACTGTCTGCTCTGCTGGCATTCCAAAGTCAGCACCCTCTGGCCAGCTGGTGATCACTTCCACTATGCCAGGGTGTTCGAAGTTCCCCATCCGAGCTCGCTGAGTTATCAGGGCCATCCACTTACTCCAGGTAGCATCTGTGGCATGATGTGGGCTTGAGCCTCTCCCTTTGAACATCCAGGTCAGGACTGGAAGTCTCGGAGCTAGAAATAGAGGTGACTCAGTCCCAATTACCTCAGAGGCAGCCCTGACGCCCTCATAGGCAGCTAGGATTTCCTTCTCTGTCGCGGTGTAGTTGGCCTCAGAGCCTTTGTACCCCTTACTCCAGAAACCTAGGGGCCTGCCCCTGGTTTCACCAGGAGCCTTCTGCCACAAGCTCCATGTAGGACCATTCTCACCAGCCGCAGTGTACAGCACATTCTTGATCTCTGGCCCAGTTCGAACAGGTCCCAGAGCCATAGCCTGGACCACCTCTCGTTTGATCTGGTCAAACGCCACCTGCTGCTCAGGTCCCCACACAAAATCATTTATCTTCCTTGTTACATGGAAGAGAGGCTTCACAATTTGACTGTACCCGGGAATGTGCATTTTCCAGAAGCCCACAAGCCCCAAAAATGACTGTGTCTCTTTCTTGTTCGTGGGCTGCACCATAGTGGCTACCCTGTTCACCACCTCCTGAGGGATGTGGCGACGGCCATCCTGCCATTGAACACCCAGGAATTGGATCTCCCTGGCAGGCCCTTTCACCTTGCTTCTCTTGATGGCAAAACCAGCCTCCAGCAGGATGTCAATTATCCTCTTACCCTTCTGGTAAACTTCCTCTGCTGTCTCACCCCATACAATGATGTCATCAATGAACTGCAGATGCTCAGGAGCTCCACCTTTCTCCAAGGCAGTCTGGATCACCTCATGGCAGATGGTTGAGCTATGGACCCAGCCCTGAGGTAACCGATTCCATTGATACTGTACTCCCCTCCAGGTGAAAGCAAACTGTGGCCGGCATTCTTCTGCAATGGGAATGGAGAAAAAGGCATTAGCAATGTCACTTGTGGCATACCACTTGGCCGCCTTGGATTCCAGCTCGTACTGGAGCTCCAGCATGTCCGGCACGGCAGCGCTGATCGGAGGAGTCACTTCATTCAGGCCACGGTAGTCCACAGTCAGTCTCCATTCCCCATTTGCCTTCTGCACTGGCCATATCGGGCTGTTGAAGGGGGAGTGAGCCTTGCTGATCACGCTCTGGCTCTCCAGTCGTCGAATCAGTTGGTGTATGGGGTGCAGAGAGTCTCTGTTGGTCCTGTATTGCCTGCGATGTACTATGCGAGAGGCAATAGGTAACTTCAAATCCTGCACCTTATGGCTGCCCACTACGGAGGGGTCATCTGAAAGCTCGGGCATGGTGGACAGCTGTTCTTTGCCTGCAGTCTCCACAGCTGCCACCCCAAACGCCCACTTGTGCCCCCTAGGGTCCTTGAAGCATCCCTCCCGCAGAAAGTCAATGCCAAGAATGCAAGGTGCATCTGGACCAGTCACTATGTCGTGCTTTCCCCATTCATTCCCGGTCAGGCTTATCTCAGCTTGCAGTACAGTCAGGTCTTGTGAGCCTCCTGTGACTCCTTGAATGCTTATGGACTCAGCCCCTTTGTACTCCGATGGTATCAGGGTGCATTGGGCCCCTGTGTCCACCAGAGCTCGGTACTTCAGGGCTTCTGAAGTGCCAGGCCATTTCACATACACATCCCAGTATACTCTGTTATCCCTGGCCTCCACCTGGCTGGAGGTAGGGCACCTCTAATGCTGGCGGCAATGTCCACACTTGTCACATGGTCCTGTGTTACTAGGGGAAGGGTCTCTTGAGCGAGAGGGACCACTCCAGGAAACTGGGGCAGCTCTTCTCCTAGATGAGTTATCCCCGTGGTGCCCACCTTGCAGTTCCCGCACCCTGTTCCAGAGGGCAGAGGTGGGTTGGCCATGCCAGGTGTCCATGTCCTCTCCATGGTCACAGAGGAACCTCCACAGAGACCCCCTTGACATTCCCCGATTGGCTTGGGGTGATCTCCTAGGGGAAGGTCGCCTGTTCCTGATTGCTGAAACCTGGACCCATTCTGAAGGAGAAGGGGAAAAGGAGGCATCGCTCCCCTTTTTCAGTTCAGACATGGAGGTCTTGATCTCTTTGACAATGTCTTTAGCCATAGTTTCTATGGCTGAGATCAGGGGTTTCTGATTTACGCTGTCCTCATATTCCCTTAAATCATTGGCAAACTCACAGACAGTTTCAGGACTTCCATCCTGTCCAGTCAAGAGTATCCCTCCTAATGTGTGAGCATATTTCTGAGGAGCACCCTGGGTGAGTTTCTTTACGAAGGGCCGTCTCATGGGCACCTCATCTGGGTCCAAAGGGAGCTGGCCATCCCCATAAATTATTTCCATCACGGCCATCTGCCACATGTACCGAATGCCCTGTTCCATAGTTGTCCATCTAACTGGGGCCCAGGGCAGGTCATCTCTTGAGCGGTACCGGCTCTTGATGGCATTCAGAATCCGGGCCCAGAGAGTGTGTATTCCATCAAGTTTGGCTAACTCCTTGTCCAGACCAGCATCACGAGTGAGGGAGCCTAAAAGCTTTGCCTCCCTCTTATCCAGGTCCACTGTGTCCACCCCCTCGTCCCAGCATCTCAGGGCCCAGCTTAGTATTGGCTCACCCTCTTTCCTGGCGTAGTCCAGACGAGTTTGCCTTAGTTCCTTTCTGGGCAGCGATGTAACAGTTATTTCCTGGTCTGAATCATCTTCATCCACCGCTGGGTTCTGTGAGCTGCTGGGGCCTGCTGAGGTTCCTTCCTCACCATCTGTGCTTGGCGATGATTTTTGATTTCTTTTCCTGCGTGTGGTGACCGGTGCTAGAGAGACTGCATTGGCAGGAGCATCAGGGGTCAACTGTGGGACTGCTGGTGGTGGGGCAAACCCTTGTGCCTGGGGCTCAGGCTGAGAGCTGGCACAGTCATTACAACCCGACCCCTCCCTCTTTGTGTCTACAGAGTGCTTACAATGCCCACAGCAGACACGCCCCCAGTCATTAAAGAGCACAAAGGAGTGTGTTATCACCCTCCAAACAGCTCTTAATGGGTTAGCTGGTCCTCCACCCAACACGGTCCCAGCAAATGCCACTATAAGGATTACATTTAGGCATATGGAGCATATTGCAACGTAGAGCAATTTTCCATCACAGGCACTTTTATCTACACCATTGGTTTCATAACTTGCTTCAGGAAATTTTCCTATGTTAGAAAAGTTACCACTGACAGTGAAATTCAATGAATTCAAGAGATACATGCCTAACTTAATTGGTAAAGCTTTTATCCACTTGATCAGCATCTCTATCATTAACCACACCACGTAGTAAGTTATTAATTTCTAGATGTGGGTCCAAAAGATCCAGCCAAAAGCCCATGAAAAGGCTTGGACCATCAGGTTCTTTAAAATTGCCATTTCTACTTCAAGCTCCTTTTTCAGAAAAAAAAAAAAAGGTATTGCTTTCCCAATACAAGATCAATTTCCAAGCCCCACGTTGGAGGCGCCAAAAATTGTAATGGTTTGAGCCTTAACTGAGAGTTAAAAGCTCAAATGGGGAAAAGGCTGAGAATCTCTTCCCCACTTCCCCCCCACCTCCTCCCTCCAAACAGGGAGAGGAGGGAAAAAAAAGGTAAGGAGCAAATCCACTAATCAACAATCTGGAGTCAGCTTGGAAGTAGAGAGGCAAGTAATTTTTTTCTTCAAATATATATATATATAGCAATAACAGGGAATAAGGTTCACAAGGGCAAGGAACAAGAATGGATGGGAGGGGAATAGAAAAAAAAAAAAATACAAAACCAGTCTGTCTCTGAAGAGGCGCAGAGGCAGCAGGGAGAAGGATCAGGTCCGGCCACGTGGCTGAGGAGCAGCTGCAGTAGCTCTCATCCAGCAGAGGCAGGAGCCAAAAAGGAGGCCCAACAGCTATGAGGTCCTGCTTTTTATACCCTTGCTGGGCAGGGAGGGGGGAGTGGAACAGACTCAGCTTTCCCAGGGGGGAGACGCCCTTCAGGGAGTGTAAAGTACCCGCAAGCCCTCCCCCCTGCTTTCTTCTTTTGTTTTCAGAAAAAGGTGTTAACCCACCACACTCCTCTATCCCTCCCTCCCCTCCCCCGGGGAGAGAGAAGCTCCAGAGCCTGGGGGGCTGCCCCTGGAGGGTTTCTTCCTCCTCCATCTCTCCTCCTCCTTTTCTTCTTGGTCCTTCTTGAAGCTCCTCTTCTCAGCCAACATGGATTTAGGAAGGGCAGGTCCTGCCTGACCAACCTGATCTCCTTCTATGATCAGGTGACTGCCTGGTGGATGGGGGGAGGCCTGTGGATGTGGTCTACCTAGACTTCAGCAAGGCCTTTGACACCGTCCCCCACAGCAAACTGCTGACTAAGCTGCCAGCCCATGGATTGGACCATTACACTCTGTGCTGGGTTAGGAACTGGCTGGAGGGCCGGGCCCAGAGAGTGGTCGTGAACGGTGCCACATCCAGCTGGAGGCCAGTCACCAGTGGTGTCCCCCAGGGATCAGTGCTGGGCCCTGTCCTCTTCAACATATTCGTTGATGATCTGGATGAAGGGGTAGAGTCAGTCATCAGCAAGTTTGCAGATGACACCAAGTTAGGGGCAGATGTTAGTCAGTTAGAGGGTAGAAAGGCTCTGCAGAGGGACCTCGACCGACTGGACAGATGGGCAGAGTCCAATGGGATGGCTTTCAACAAGTCCAAGTGCCGAGTGCTGCACTTTGGCTACGGCAATCCCATGCAGAGCTAGAGGCTGGGGTCGGAGTGGCTGGAGAGCTCCCAAACAGAGAGGGACCTGGGGGTGCTGATCGACAGCCACCTGAATATGAGCCAGCAGTGTGCCCAGGTGGCCAGGAGGGCCAATAGCATCCTGGCCTGCATTAGGAATAGTGTGGCCAGCAGGAGCAGGGAGGTCATAGTGCCCCTGGACTCTGCTCTGGTTAGGCCGCACCTTGAGTCCTGTGTCCAGTTCTGGGCTCCTCAGTTTAAGAAGGACATTGAAACACTTGAGCGTGTCCAGAGAAGGGCAACAAGGCTGGGGAGAGGCCTTGAACACAAGCCCTATGAGGAGAGGCTGAGGGAGCTGGGATTGTTTAGCCTGGAGAAGAGGAGGCTCAGGGGTGACCTCATTGCCCTCTACAACTCCCTGAAAGGTGGTTGTAGCCAGGAGGGGGTTGGCCTCTTCTCCCAGGCAACCAGCACCAGAACAAGGGGACACAGTCTCAAGCTGCGCCAGGGGAGGTTCAGACTGGAGGTGAGGAGGAAGTTCTTCACCGAGCGAGTCATTCGGCATTGGAACGGGTTGCCCAGGGAGGTGGTTGAGTCATCGACCCTGGAGGCGTTCAAGGGGAGATTGGACGTGGCACTTGGTGCCATGGTCTAGTCCTGGGGTCTGTGTTGATAGGTTGGACTCGATGATCCTCGAGGTCCTTTCCAACCTAAGTGATACTGTGAGACTGTGATACTGTGATCTGTAGGGTGCCGGGAGCCCGAGGCGGCGAGCGGCTCCGGCAGGTGCTGGGGCCGCCGGGCTTCGAGCCGGTCCGGGCCGCGGCTGGAACCGCAAGTTAGACGTGGTCCCCGGGACGAGGGCCGCCTGGTATCGCCCGCCCGGCCCCCCCTCAGCCCCCCCCACCGCCGCGGCGTAAATGGAGAGAGGCAGTCGGCACGAAACCTACTTTTATTAAGTGTTGTTTTCTTCAAGCGTCTCTCATGAAAGGTTGGGTTATGAAGGACGGGGGGCTGGAGGGAGGACGGGGGGCTGTAGGGAGGAGGGGGGCTGTAGGGAGGAAAGGGGCTGTAGGGAGGAGGGGGGCTGTAGGGAGGAGGGGGGCTGTAGGGAGGAGGTGGGCTGTAGGGGGTAGGGGGGCTGTAGGGAGGAGGGGGGGCTGTAGGGGGTAGGGGGGCTGCAGGGAGAAGGGGGGCTGTAGGGAGGAAAGGGGCTGCAGGGAGAAGGAGGGCTGTAGAGAGAATGGGGGGCTGTAGGGAGGATGGGGGGCTGTAGGGAGAATGGGGGGCTGTAGGGAGGAGGGGGGCTGTAGGGGGTAGGGGGGCTGCAGGGAGAAGGGGGGCTGTAGGGAGGAAAGGGGCTGTAGGGAGGAGGGGGGCTGTAGGGAGAATGGGGGGCTGTAGGGAGGACGGGGGGCTGTAGGGAGCAGGGGGGCTGTAGGGAGGAGGGGGGCTGTAGAGAGAATGGGGGACTGGAGGGAGGAGGGGGGCTGCATGGTGAAGGGGGGCTGTAGGGAGGAAAGGTGCTTCTCGTTTTGTTTCGATTTCCACCACACAATTTCATTTCATTTCATTTCATTTCATTTCATTTCATTTCATTTCATTTCATTTCGTTTCGTTTAGTTTTGTTTTGTTTCGTTTGAAGCAGACCGTCCAACAAAGAACTGCTCGCTCTACTGTCCTTTCCAGTAGGAGAACGTGTCAACAATGAACCATAACTTGTGCTGAACAGGAACTGTGGAAACAACTTACTGACAACAATTCTTGAGATGACACAGAAGGGCAGCAACAAAAATAAGGAGAACAGCGCAGATGGAGACACCGAGCAGCGAATAAACTAGCACTGTAAGCCGCCTTCGACCAACCACTACCAGATCCGGATGCAGCCTGGTGCGATGGGCAGCGCCAGCTCTCCTCCTGAGAAAAGAATCGATTGATCATCCAAAAGGGAATAGCCTTGCTTTTGTTTCAATCAACCAGAACCTTAACAGAACTAACCTTTTGGGTTGGTGTGCAGGGCTAACGATTGCTACTCTCGGCCTCTCCTCCCTGCTGGGTGTCCGTGGCCTAACAGCCTAAGAGCGAGAAGACATTTCAGGGTTACAGCCAAGTGAGGAAGTATTGTCTGGGTTTTGATGACAATACTGTAGAGAAACGTTACCCTTGGTGGACTGGCCGGCATCTCAGAAAGCTCTGGGAATGGATCCGGGATGGTCTCGTCCTCTTTGGCGGTGGCCATCTCTTCCACCTCCGAAGGAGGGGGGCTGCAGCGAGGAGGGGGGCTGCAGGGAGGAGGGGGGCTGTAGGGGGTAGGGGGGCTGTAGGGGGTAGGGGGGGCTGCAGGGAGGAGGGGGGCTGTAGGGAGGAGGGGGTCTGTAGGGAGGAGGTGGTCTGTAGGGAGGAGGGGGGCTGCAGGGAGAAGGGGGGCTGTAGGGAAGAAAGGGGCTGCAGGGAGAAGTGGGGCTGTAGGGAGGAAAGGGGCTGTAGGGAGGAGGAGGGCTGTAGGGAGGAGGGGGTCTGGAGGGAGGAGGGTGTCTGGAGGGAGGAAGGGGGATGGAGGGAGGAGGGGGGCTGTAGGGAGGAGGGGGGCAGCAGGGAGGAGGGGGGGCAGCAGGGAGGAGGGGGGCTGCAGGGACTGCAGGGTTATAAGGTGGGGGTAAGTGATGCAGTGGTTCCCACTTTTCAGGTTCTGCCTCTTCCTCTTCCTCTTCCTCTTCCTCTTCCTCTTCCTCTTCCTCTTCCTCTTCCTCTTCCTCTTCCTCTTCCTCTTCCTCTTCCTCTTCCTCTTCCTCTTCCTCTTCCTCTTCCTCTTCCTCTTCCTCTTCCTCTTCCTCTTCCTCTTCCTCTTCCTCCACCTTCAAATCCGTTACTGCCGCTGCTGACCAGACGCTGCCTTGCCAGCCAGCGGCATATTCCCTCTCCTCCTGATGAAAAGGCTCCTCATTCTTAACAGAAGGTTGAGAGCCTGACACATCCATCCTTCCGAGGACCCCTATGGGGGCCACAACAAATTGTCTGCTCTGCTCTTCTCTCTAGCCCATTTCTCCCTCCAATAATCTATCACTGGTCCCTGAGCTTTATCCCGCGGATTCGGAGTCTCTTCCCACTCCGCTAATTGGAACCCCAGAGGGCTGTCCGGGCGTATAGCCCTGGGTACCCTTTCGCTCATTGTCCCCCACACACTCCCACCCCTCTCCATCAAGACTGAGACAAAACCTGCGCTCTTGACCTGGCCACTCTTCAGACGGGTTGGCGTCTCACCTTTTTTTCCCCGATACCCCAAACGATACAGACCATCAGCCCAACATTCCAGCCCAACGAGCCAGGCCAACGAGCGAGCCACGAGCGAGCCCCACAGTCCCCCAGTAATTCCCCTGGCGAAAGCCAAAGATCAGAAGCGGTTTCTCACACCCCGGCCCCGGTTACCGGTTTGCGCGGAATCCCCCCTCCCGCCCTTGCCTCTTGCCGCTGCTGCCACCCCCGGCCCCCCAAACCCCCCGGCCCCCGTTACCGGTTTGCGAGGAGTCCCCCCCCGCCCGCCGTTGCCCTCTTGCCCCTACCCCCCCCCCCCCCCCCCCGCTGCCCCTCCCGTCCGTCGGCCCCCGGCTCCAAAAACTTGCTGCTCTCCACATTGGCCCCTGCAGGGGGGGAGGTCGCGCTCCGCTCCTCCGGCCCTAAAGCCGCCCTCGCCCGCGCCCCGGCTTGCCGCATGGCTCGGCTGCCCGCCCGCCCGCTAATCCCCCCAACGCCCCCACCCCAAAAACCCCCCCAGCCCTACCGCGTGCCGCTCGCCCTCTCTCCCTAGCCTGCTCCCCCCCGCCGGCGCTTGCTGCCGCTGCCGCCGCCGCCGCCGCCGCCGCTCTGCTGCCAGGCCCAGCCTCGCTCTGCTGGAGCGCGCTCGGAGACCCCCGGCTACCCCTCCTTCCGTCCCTCCCGCCCCGCCCCGCCGAACATTCACTGCAGCCGAGAGCTTGACGCTCGACGCCTACCCCACCCGCCCCGCCCGGCCCCCCCACTGCCATCCGGCGCTGCCCCGGCCGCTGCGCCCCGCCTCTCCTCGCTCCCCCCACCCCGGCAACCGGCCGCCGGCCACGGCAAGTCCCAGGGCAGGGAACAGGTGCTGCCGGCACCCCCGTGCTGCCTGCCGGCTTCCCTCCGCTGCATCCCCCCGCCGCCGGCGAATGAGTCGGCGCATCCATACCGTCCCGAGAGCCCGAGGCCACGGGGAAGAAAAGAGAGGACTGGCATTAGCAACTAGGAGAAGCAGAACCTACAGATTCATTGCAAAGTCTGCAACTGTTTGGAGTTGTTTGGCCATGGACTCCTTGGCTTCACGACTCAATCAATAGAGTGACTGATTCTCTGGCTGTGGCAGCAGTAGCCAATCGCATTGAGGAAGCAGAATGAAGAGAGGCAGTCGGCACGAAACCTACTTTTATTAAGGGTTGTTTTCTTCAAGCGTCTCTCATGAAAGGTTGTGTTCTGAAGGACGGGGGGCTGGAGGGAGGACGGGGGGCTGTAGGGAGGAGGGGGGCTGTAGGGAGAATGGGGGGCTGTAGGGAGGAGGGGGGCTGCAGGGAGGAGGGGGTCTGCAGGGAGGAGGGGGGGCTGTAGGGAGGAGGGGGGCTGCAGGGAGAAGGGGGGCTGTAGGGAGGAAAGGGGGCTGTAGGGAGGAGGGGGGCTGTAGGGAGGAAAGGGGCTGTAGGGAGGAGGGGGGCTGCAGGGAGGAGGGGGGGCTGCAGGGAGGAGGGGGGCTGTAGGGAGGAGGGGGGCTGTAGGGACGAAAGGGGTTGTAGGGAGGAGGGGGGGCTGTAGGGACGAAAGGGGTTGTAGGGAGGAGGGGGGCTGTAGGGAGGAGGGGGGCTGCAGGGAGGAGGGGGTCTGTAGGGAGGAGGGGGGCTGTAGGGACGAAAGGGGTTGTAGGGAGGAGGGGGGCTGTAGGGGGTAGGGGGGCTGCAGGGAGGAGGGGGGCTGTAGGGAGGAGGGGGGGCTGTAGGGGGTGGGGGGGGCTGCAGGGAGGAGGGGGGCTGCAGGGAGAAGGGGGGCTGTAGAGAGAATGGGGGATTGGAGGGAGGAGGGGGGGCTGCATGGAGGAGGGGGGCTGTAGGGAGGAAAAGTGCTGCAGGTAGGACGGGGGCTGTAGGGAGGATGGGGTCTGCAGGGAGGAGGGGGTCTGCAAGGAGGAGGGGGGCTGTAGGGAGGAAAGGTGCTGCAGGGAGGACGGGGCCTGTAGGGAGGAGGGGGTCTGGAGGGAGGAGGGGGTCTGTAGGGAGGAGGGGGTCTGCAAGGAGGAGGGGGGCTGTAGGGTGGAAAGGTGCTGCAGGGAGGACGGGGCCTGTAGGGAGGAGGGGGTCTGGAGGGAGAAGGCGGGCTGTAGGGAGGAGGGGGTCTGGAGGGAGGAGGGGGGTCTGTAGGGAGGAGGGGGTCTGCAAGGAGGAGGGGGGCTGTAGGGATGAGGGGGTCTGGAGGGAGGATGGGGACTGCAGGGTCTGCAGGGTTATAAGGTGGGGGTAAGTGATGCAGTGGTTCCCACTTTTCAGGTTCTGCCTCTTCCTCTTCCTCTTCCTCTTCCTCTTCCTCTTCCTCTTCCTCTTCCTCTTCCTCTTCCTCTTCCTCTTCCTCTTCCTCTTCCTCTTCCTCTTCCTCTTCCTCTTCCTCTTCCTCCACCTTCAAATCCGTTACTGCCGCTGCTGACCAGACGCTGCCTTGCCAGCCAGCGGCATATTCCCTCTCCTCCTGATGAAAAGGCTCCTCATTCTTAACAGAAGGTTGAGAGCCTGACAGATCCATCCTTCCGAGGACCCCTATGGGGGCCACAACAAATTGTCTGCTCTGCTCTTCTCTCTAGCCCATTTCTCCCTCCAATAATCTATCGCTGGTCCCTGATCTTTATCCCGCGGATTCGGATTCTCTTCCCACTCCGCTAATTGGAACCCCAGAGGGCTGTCCGGGCGTATAGCCCTGGGGACCCTTTCGCTCCCCCTTTTTCCCGGGGCTGCTCTCTTTACCCGACCCCTGCCCCGTTTCCCGAGGGCCACGCTTTCCGTCCCCAACCGCTTCGTCCCTTCCCTGGCCGAGTCCCTCGCCAGAGCTTGGAAACGCAGGGAGAAGGACTCCACAATCCCTTCGTGAGACCGGACTGGCCAGCTCACGTCTCACGCACACGCTCTCACTGACCTCAATCCCCGCCCAACCGCACAATCCTTACAGCCCTTTTCTTGCCCGGCTCTTTGTGCACTACAACTACAGGCAGTCGCCACAGTTGGCAGCTCCTTCCTTGCCTTTACCTTACAACTTTTGGCTGAGTCTCACCACCTTCCGAGAGGCTTCCGGGATCCTTCTTCCGGGCCGCCGAAATCGGCGGGGCTGCCCCCCCCCCTTCCGATAAAGTCCGTGCAGCCGTCACAGGCAGGGCAATCACGTCGGGGGGCACCGAATTGGGAGAAGCAAACTCACTGCTGAAAATTGATGACCAGTTCATTAGCAAAGAAAGGCAACACAGCGCTGGGCGCAGAGCGAGTTTCCCGGAGGCGCGCCCCAACACCACCAGGTGACCTTCAATAGACGGCAAACAGACAGATTCATCTATTAAAATAGACATAGTTTCATAGTTTCATAGTTTCATTCAGGGTTGGAAGGGACCACAAGGATCAGCCAGTTCCAACCCCCCTGCCATGGGCAGGGACACCCCACACTAGATCAGGCTGGACAGAGCCTCATCCACCCTGCTCTTAAACACCCCCAGGGACAGGGCCTCAACCACCTCCCTGGACAACCCATTCCAGGGTTTCACCACTCTCATGGTGAAAAACCTCCTCCTCACATCCAGCCTGAATCTCCCCACCTCCAGCTTCATTCCATTCCCCCTAGTCCTATCACTACCTGAGATCCTGAGAAGTCCTTCCCCAGCCTTCCTGTAGGCCCCTTCAGATCCTGGAAGGCCACAATGAGGTCACCTGGGAGCCTTCTCTTCTCCAGACTGAACAGCCCCAACTCCTTCAGTCTGCCCTCATAGGAGAGGTGCTCCAGCCCTCTGCTCATCCTTGTGGCCCTTCTCTGGACACGTTCCAGCACCTCCACATCCCTCTTGGAATATGGGCTCCAGAACTGGACACAGTAATCCAGGCGGGGTCTCCCCAGGGCTGAGGAGAGGGGGAGGATCACCTCCCTCCACCTGCTGGCCACACTTCTCCTGCTGCAGCCCAGGAGCTGATTGGCTTTGCGGGCTGCAAGAGCACATTGAGAGCTCCTGGTGACTTTTTGTCCCCCACACCCCCAAGGCTCTCTCCTCAGGGCTGCTTTCCAGCCAGTCCCTGCCCAGCCTGCATTTGTGCCTGGGATTGCCTCGACCCAGCTGCAGGACCCTGCCCTTGCTCTTCTTGAACTTCATGAGGTTGGCTTGTACCCAACTCTCCAGCCTGTCAAGGCCTGTCAGTGCTAGCCTAGGCCCCCCACCCCCCCCCACCCCGCCGAACATTCACTGCAGCCGAGAGCTTGCCGCTGGACGCCTACCCCACCCGCCCCGCCCGAGCCCCCGCTGCCATCCGGCGCTGCCCCGGCCGCTGCGCCCCGCCTCTCCTCGCTCCCCCCACCCGGCAACCAGCCGCCGGCCACGGCAAGTCCTTGCCCTTGCCTCTTGCGGCTGCTGCCACCCCCGGCCCCCCACACCCCCGGCCCCCGTTACCGGTTTGCGAGGAGCCCCCCCCCGCCCGCCGTTATCTCTTGCCGCTGCACCCCCCTCCCCCCCCCGCTGCCGCTCCCTGCCCCCCGAAGCCGCTAGCAGCTGGGCCCCCCCCCGCCAAAGCCGCCGCTGCGGCTTCCCCTTCCCACATTGGTCCCTGCAGGGGGGAGGTCGCGCTCCGCCGCTCCGGATCGCGACGCGGGCTGCCGCTTCCCTCCTGGCCTGCCCGCCTGCTCTTAGCCCCTGCGACGGAGGCGGCGCTCTTAGGGGTGCCGCGTGCCGCCGTTATCTCTCGCCGCTGCCCCTCCCGTCTGTCGTCCCCCGGCTCCAAAAACTTGCTGCTCTCCACGTTGGAGCCTGCAGTGGGGAGGTTGCGCTCCGCTCCTCCGGCCCTAAAGCCGCCCTCGCCCGCGCCCCGGCTTGCCGCATGGCTCGGCTGCCCGCCCGCCCGCTAATCCCCCCAACGCCCCCACCCCAAAAACCCCCCAGCCCTACCGCGTGCCGCTCGCCCTCTCTCCCTAGCCTGCTCCCCCCGCCGGCGCTTGCTGCCGCCGCCGTCCGGCCCCTCCCGCCCCGCCCCGGGGCAGTCCATTCCAATGGGCAATCACTTTCTCCGTGGAAAACTTCCTCCTGACCTCCAGCCTCAACTTCCCCTGGCGCAGCCTGAGACTGTGTCCTCTTCTTCTGCTGCTGGCTGCCTGGGAGAAGAGACCAACCTCTGCCTCTTTACAACCCCCCTTCAGGCACTTGGAGAGAGCAAGAAGGTCACCCCTGAGCCTCCTCCTCTCCAGGCTAAGCAACCCCAGCTCCCTCAGCCTCTCCTCACAGGGCTGTGTTCCAAGCCCCTCACTAACTTCGTTGCCCTTCTCTGGACGCGTTCCAGCAAGTCAACCTCCTTCCTAACCTTTAATTTCATTTCATTTCATTTTCCACCACACAATTTCAGTTCACTTCATTTCATTTCATTTCATTTCATTTCATTTCATTTCATTTCATTTCATTTCATTTCATTTCATTTCATTTCAATTCATTTCATTTCATTTCATTCCATTTCGTTTCATTTCATTCCATTTCA
This sequence comes from Melanerpes formicivorus, assembly GCF_026170545.1. Lineage (NCBI taxonomy): Eukaryota > Metazoa > Chordata > Aves > Piciformes > Picidae > Melanerpes > Melanerpes formicivorus. The sequence continues at coordinate 48,064 of NW_027143188.1, forward strand.
TTTCATTTCATTTCATTCCATTCCATTTCATTTCATTTCATTCCATTTCATTTCATTTCATTTCATTTCATTTCATTTCATTTCATTTCATTTCATTTCATTTCATTTCATTTCATTCCATTCCATTTCATTTCATTTTCCACCACACAATTTCAGTTCACTTCATCTCATTCCATTTCATTTCATTTCATTTCATTTCATTTCATTTCATTTCATTTCATTTCATTTCATTTCATTTCATTTCATTCCATTCCATTCCATTTCATTTCATTTTCCACCACACAATTTCAGATCACTTCATCTCATTCCATTTCATTTCATTTCATTTCATTTCATTTCATTTCATTTCATTTCATTATTTCATTTCATTTCATTTCATTTCATTTCATTTCATTCCATTTCATTCCATTCCATTTCATTTCATTTCATCTCATTTCATTTCATTTCGTTTCATTTCGTTTCGTTTCGTTTCGTTTCGTTTCGTTTCGTTTCGTTTCGTTTCGTTTGGTTTGGTTTCATTTAGTTTCATTTATCTTCATTTTGTTTTGTTTCTTTTCGTTTCATTTTCCACCTCACAATTTCATTTCATTTCATTTCATTTCATTTCATTTCATTTCATTTCATTTCATTTCATTTCATTTCATCTCATTCCATTTCATTTCATTGTATTTCATTTTGTTTCGTTTAGTTTTGTTTCATTTAGTTTCATTTAGTTTTGTTTTCCACCACAAAACATTTAATTTCATTTAATCTCATTTCATTTCATTTCATTTCATTCCATTCCATTTCATTTCATTTCATTTCATTCCTTTTCATTTTCCATCACACAATTTCAGTTCACTTCATCTCATTTCATTTCATTTCATTTCATTTCATTTCATTTCATTTCATTTCATTTCATTCCATTCCATTCCATTCCATTCCATTTCATTTCATTTCATTTCATTTCATTTCATTTCATTTCATTTCATTTCATTTTCCACCACACAATTTCAGTTCACTTCATCTCATTTCATTTCATTTCATTTCATTTCATTTCATTTCATTTCATTTCATTTCATTTCGTTTCGTTTTGTTTTGTTTGGTTTTGTTTCATTCAGTTTCATTTATCTTTATTTTGTTTTGTTTCTTTTCTTTTCATTTTCCACCTCACAATTTAATTTATTTTAATTTAATTTAATTTAATTTAATTAATTTAATTTAATTTCGTTTTGTTTTGTTTTGTTTTGTTTCATTTAGTTTCATTTAGCTTCATTTAGCTTCATTTTGTTTTGTTTCTTTTCGTTTTGTTTTCCACCTCGCAATTTCATTTCATTTCATTTCATTTAATTTCATTTCATTTCATTTCATTTCATTTCATTTCATTTTCCACCACACAATTTCAGTTCACTTCATCTCATTTCATTTCATTCCATTCCATTTCATTCCATTTCATTTCATTTCATTTCATTTCATTTCATTCCATTTCATTTCTTTTCATTTCATTTCATTTTCCACCACACAATTTCAGTTCTCTTCATCTCATTTCATTTCATTTCATTTCATTTCATTTCATTTCATTTCATTTCATTTCATTTCTTTTCATTTCATTTCATTTCTTTTCATTTCATTTCATTTTCCATCACACAATTTCAGTTCACTTCATCTCATTTCATTTCATTCCATTCCATTTCATTCCATTTCATTTCATTTCATTTCATTTCATTTCATTTCATTTCATTTCATTTCGTTTCGTTTCGTTTCGTTTCGTTTCGTTTCGTTTCGTTTGGTTTCATTTAGTTTCATTTATCTTCATTTTGTTTTGTTTCTTTTCGTTTCATTTTCCACCTCACAATTTCATTTCATTTCATTTCATTTCATTTCATTTCATTTCATTTCATTTCATTTCATTTCATCTCATTCCATTTCATTTCATTGTATTTCATTTTGTTTCGTCTAGTTTTGTTTCATTTAGTTTCATTTAGTTTTGTTTTCCACCACAAAACATTTAATTTCATTTAATCTCATTTCATTTCATTTCATTTCCTTTCATTCCATTCCATTTCATTTCATTTCATTTCATTTCATTCCTTTTCATTTTCCATCACACAATTTCAGTTCACTTCATCTCATTTCATTTCATTTCATTTCATTTCATTTCATTTCATTTCATTTCCTTTCGTTTCGTTTTGTTTTGTTTGGTTTTGTTTCATTCAGTTTCATTTATCTTTATTTTGTTTTGTTTCTTTTCTTTTCATTTTCCACCTCACAATTTAATTTAATTTAATTTAATTTAATTTCATTTCATTTCATTTCATTTCATTTCGTTTTGTTTTGTTTTGTTTTGTTTCATTTAGTTTCATTTAGCTTCATTTAGCTTCATTTTGTTTTGTTTCTTTTCGTTTTGTTTTCCACCTCGCAATTTCATTTCATTTCATTTCATTTCATTTCATTTCATTTCATTTCATTCCATTTCATTTCTTTTCATTTCATTTCATTTTCCACCACACAATTTCAGTTCACTTCATCTCATTTCATTTCATTTCATTTCATTTCATTTCATTTCATTTCATTTCATTTCATTTCATTTCATTTGATTTCATTTCATTTCTTTTCATTTCATTTCATTTTCCATCACACAATTTCAGTTCAATTCATCTCATTTCATTTCATTCCATTCCATTTCATTCCATTTCATTTCATTTCATCTCATCTCATCTCATCTCATCTCATCTCATCTCATTTCATCTCATTTTATCTCATTTTATTTTATTTCATATTATTATGTTTCATCATTTCTTTTCATTTATAGTTTCATAGTTTCATAGTTTCATTCAGGGTTGGAAGGGACCACAAGGATCATCTAGTTCCAACCCCCCTGCCATGGGCAGGGACACCCCCACTAGATCAGGCTGGACAGAGCCTCATCCAGCCTGCTCTTAAACACCCCCAGGGACGGGGCCTCAACCACCTCCCTGGACAACACATTCCAGGGTTTCACCACTCTCATGGTGAAGAACCTCCTCCTCACATCCAGCCTGAATCTCCTCACCTCCAGCTTCATTCCATTCCCCCTAGTCCTATCACTACCTGATATCCTGAGACGTCCTTCCCCAGCCTTCCTGTAGGCCCCCTTCAGATACTGGAAGGCGACAATTAGGTCACCTCGGAGCCTTCTCTTCTGCAGACTGTACAGCCCCAACTCCTTCAGTCTGTCCTCATAGGAGAGGTGCTCCAGCCCTCTGATCATCCTTGTGGCCCTTCTCTGGACACCTTCCAGCACCTCCACATCCCTCTTGGAATAGGGGCTCCAGAACTGGACACAGTACTCCAGGTGGGGTCTCACCAGGGCTGAGTAGAGGGGGAGGATCACCTCCCTCGACCTGCTAGCCACACTTCTCCTGCTGCAGCCCAGGATCTGATTGGCTTTGCGGGCTGCAAGTGCACACTGAGAGCTCATGTTGAGCTTTTTGTCCCCCAGCACCCCCAAGTCTCTCTCCTCAGGGCTATCCTCCAGCCAGTCCCTGCCCAGCCTGTATTTGTGCCTGGGATTGCCTCGACCCAGCTGCAGGACCCTGCACTTGCTCTTATTGAACTTCATGAGGTTGGCCTGTGCCCACCTCTCCAGCCTGTCAAGGTCCCTCTGGATGGCCTCCCTTCCCTCCAGCGTGTCTGCTGCACCACACAGCTTGGTGTCATCAGCAAACTTGCTGAGGGTGCACTCAATGCCACAATGTTTCGTTTAGTTTCCTTTCTTTTCGGTTTGTTTCGTTTAGTTTCATTAAGTTTCGTTTTGTTTTCCACCACAGAGTTTCATTTCATTTAATTTCATTTCATATCATTTAATTTAATTTAATTTAATTTAATTTAATTTAATTTCATTTCATTTCATTTCATTTCATTTAATTTCATTTCATTTCATTTCAATTTGTTTTGTTTTGTTTCGTTTAGTTTCATTTTGTTTCGATTTTCACCACACAATTTCATTGCATTGCATTTCATTTCAAGTCATTTCATTTCATTTTCTACCTCACAATTTCATTTCATTTCATTTCATTTCATTTCATTTCATTTCATTTCATTACATTTCATTCCATTTCGTTTCATTTCGTTTCGTTACGTTTCATTTCGTTTGGATTCATTTGGTTTTGATGCGTTTCAATTAGTTTAGTTTTGTTTAGTTTTCCACCACACAATTTAATTTCATTTCATATGATTTCATTTCATTTCATTTCATTTCATTTCATTTCATTTCATTTCATTTCATTTTCCACCACAGAATTTCATTTCATTTCATTTCATTCCATTTAATTTAATTTCATTTGATTTAATTTCATTTCATTTCATTTTCCACCTCACAATTTCATTTTATTTCGTTTCATTTCATTTTGTTTCGTTTTCCACCACAAAACTTAATTTAATTTCATTTAATCTCATTTAATTTAATTTCATTCTATTTCATTTCATTTCATTTCATTTTATTCATTAGCCGGCGGCGGGGGGATGCAGCGGAGGGAAGCCGGCAGGCAGCACGGGGTGCCGGCAGCACCTGTTCCCTGCCCTGGGACTTGGCGTGGCCGGCGGCCGGTTGCCGGGTGGGGGGAGCGAGGAGAGGCGGGGCGCAGCGGCCGGGGCAGCGCCGGATGGCAGCGGGGGGCCGGGCGGGGCGGGTGGGGTAGGCGTCGAGCGGCAAGCTCTCGGCTGCAGTGAATGTTCGGCGGGGGTGGGGGGTGGGGGGGGGGCCTAGGCTAGCACTGACAGGCCTTGACAGGCTGGAGAGTTGGGCACAAGCCAACCTCATGAAGTTCAAGAAGAGCAAGGGCAGGGTCCTGCAGCTGGGTGGAGGCAATCCCAGGCACAAATGCAGGCTGGGCAGGGACTGGCTGGAAAGCAGCCCTGAGGAGAGAGCCTTGGGGGTGCTGGGGGACAAAAAGCTCACCAGGAGCTCTCAATGTGCTCTTGCAGCCCGCAAAGCCAATCAGCTCCTGGGCTGCAGCAGGAGAAGTGTGGCCAGCAGGTGGAGGGAGGTGATCCTCCCCTTCTCCTCAGCCCTGGTGGGACCCCACCTGGATTACTGTGTCCAGTTCTGGAGCCCCTATTCCAAGAGGGATGTGGAGGTGCTGGAGTGTGTCCAGAGAAGGGCCACAAGGATGAGCAGAGGGCTGGAGCACCTCTCCTATGAGGACAGACTGAAGGAGTTGGGGCTGTTCAGTCTGGAGAAGAGAAGGCTCCCAGGTGACCTCATTGTGGCCTTCCAGGATCTGAAGGGGGCCTACAGGAAGGCTGGGGAAGGACTTCTCAGGATCTCAGGTAGTGATAGGACTAGAGGGAATGGAATGAAGCTGGAGGTGGGGAGATTCAGGCTAGATGTGAGGAGGAGGTTCTTCACCATGAGAGTGGTGAAACCCTGGAATGTGTTGTCCAGGGAGGTGGTTGAGGCCCCGTCCCTGGGGGTGTTTAAGAGCAGGCTGGATGAGGCTCTGTCCAGCCTGATCTAGTGTGGGGTGTACCTTCCCATGGCAGGGGGGTTGGAACTAGATGATCCTTGTGGTCCCTTCCAACCCTGAATGAAACTATGAAACTATGTCTATTTTAATAGATGAATCTGTCTGTTTGCCGTCTATTAAAGGTCACCTGGTGGTGTTGGGGCGCGCCTCCGGCAAACTCGCTCTGCGCCCAGCGCTGTGTTGCCTTTCTTTGCTAATGAACTGGTCATCAATTTTCAGCAGTGAGTTTGCTTCTCCCAATTTGGTGCCCCCCGACGTGATTGCCCTGCCTGTGACGGCTGCACGGACTTTATCGGAAGGGGGGGGGGCGCCCCCGCCGATTTCGGCGGCCCGGCAGAAGGATCCCGGAAGCCTCTCGGAAGGTGGTGAGACTCAGCCAAAAGTTGTAAGGTAAAGGCAAGGGAAGGAGCTGCCAACTGTGGCGACTGCCTGTAGTTGTAGTGCACAAAGAGCCGGGCAAGGAAAGGTCTGTAAGGATTGTGCGGTTGGGCGGGGATTGAGGTCAGTGAGAGCGTGTGCGTGAGACGTGAGCTGGCCAGTCCGGTCTCACGAAGGGATTGTGGAGTCCTTCTCCCTGCGTTTCCAAGCTCTGGCGAGGGACTCGGCCAGGGAAGGGACGAAGCGGTTGGGGACGGAAAGCGTGGCCCTCGGGAAACGGGGCAGGGGTCGGGTAAAGAGAGCAGCCCCGGGAAAAAGGGGAGCGAAAGGGTCCCCAGGGCTATACGCCCGGACAGCCCTCTGGGGTTCCAATTAGCGGAGTGGGAAGAGAATCCGAATCCGTGGGATAAAGATCAGGGAGCAGTGATAGATTATTGGAGGGAGAAATGGGCTAGAGAGAAGAGCAGAGCAGACAATTTGTTGTGGCCCCCATAGGGGTCCTCGGAAGGATGGATCTGTCAGGCTCTCAACCTTCTGTTAAGAATGAGGAGCCTTTTCATCAGGAGGAGAGGGAATATGCCGCTGGCTGGCAAGGCAGCGTCTGGTCAGCAGCGGCAGTAACGGATTTGAAGGTGGAGGAAGAGGAAGAGGAAGAGGAAGAGGAAGAGGAAGAGGAAGAGGAAGAGGAAGAGGAAGAGGAAGAGGAAGAGGAAGAGGAAGAGGAAGAGGAAGAGGAAGAGGAAGAGGCAGAACCTGAAAAGTGGGAACCACTGCATCACTTACCCCCACCTTATAACCCTGCAGACCCTGCAGTCCCCATCCTCCCTCCAGACCCCCTCATCCCTACAGCCCCCCTCCTCCTTGCAGACCCCCTCCTCCCTACAGACCCCCTCCTCCCTCCAGACCCCCTCCTCCCTACAGCCCGCCTTCTCCCTCCAGACCCCCTCCTCCCTACAGGCCCCGTCCTCCCTGCAGCACCTTTCCTCCCTACAGCCCCCCTCCTCCTTGCAGACCCCCTCCTCCCTGCAGACCCCATCCTCCCTACAGCCCCCGTCCTACCTGCAGCACTTTTCCTCCCTACAGCCCCCCTCCTCCCTGCAGCCCCCCTCCTCCCTGCAGCCCCCCCACCCCCTACAGCCCCCCTCCTCCCTACAGCCCCCCTCCTCCCTGCAGCCCCCCTACCCCCTACAGCCCCCCCTCCTCCCTACAACCCCTTTCGTCCCTACAGCCCCCCTCCTCCCTGCAGCCCACCTCCTCCCTACAGACCCCCTCCTCCCTGCAGCCCCCCTCCTCCCTACAGCCCCCCTCCTCCCTACAACCCCTTTCGTCCCTACAGCCCCCCTCCTCCCTACAACCCCTTTCGTCCCTACAGCCCCCCTCCTCCCTACAGCCCCCCTCCTCCCTGCAGCCCCCCTCCTCCCTGCAGCCCCCCTCCTCCCTACAGCCCCTTTCCTCCCTACAGGCCCCCTCCTCCCTACAGCCCCTTTCCTCCCTACAGCCCCCCTTCTCCCTGCAGCCCCCCTCCTCCCTGCAGCCCCCCTCCTCCCTGCAGCCCCCCTCCTCCCTACAGCCCCCCATTCTCCCTACAGCCCCCCTCCTCCCTACAGCCCCCCGTCCTCCCTCCAGCCCCCCGTCCTTCAGAACACAACCTTTCATGAGAGACGCTTGAAGAAAACAACCCTTAATAAAAGTAGGTTTCGTGCCGACTGCCTCTCTTCATTCTGCTTCCTCAATGCGATTGGCTACTGCTGCCACAGACAGAGAATCAGTCACTCTATTGATTGAGTCGTGAAGCCAAGGAGTCCATGGCCAAACAACTCCAAACAGTTGCAGACTTTGCAATGAATCTGTAGGTTCTGCTTCTCCTAGTTGCTAATGCCAGTCCTCTCTTTTCTTCCCCGTGGCCTCGGGCTCTCGGGACGGTATGGATGCGCCGACTCGTTGGGCGGCGGTGGGGGGATGGAGTGGAGGGAAGCCGGCAGGCAGCACGGGGTGCCGGCAGCACCTGTTCCCTGCCCTGGGACTTGGTGTGCCCGGCGGCCGGTTGGCGGGTGGGGGGAGCGAGGAGAGGCGGGGCGCAGCGGCCGGGGCAGCGCCGGATGGCAGCGGCAGCAAGCGCCGGCGGGGGGAGCAGGCTCGGGAGAGAGGGCGAGCGGCATGCGGTAGGGCTGGGGGGGTTTTGGGGTGGGGGCGTTGCGGGGCTTAGCGGGCGGGCGGGCAGCCGAGCCAAGCGGCAAGGCAGGGCGCGGGCGAGGGCGGCTTTAGGGCCGGAGGAGCGGAGCGCAACCTCCCCACTGCAGGCTCCAAGGTGGAGAGCAGCAAGTTTTTGGAGCCGGGGGACGACAGACGGGAGGGGCAGCGTCGAGAGGCTAGCTGCGGCGCGCGGCACCCCTAACAGCGCCGCCTCCGTCGCAGGGGCTAAGAGCAGGCGGGCAGGCCAGGAGGGAAGAGGCAGCCCGCGTCGCGATCCGGAGCGGCGGAGCGCGACCTCCCCCCTGCAGGGGCCAATGTGGGAAGGGGAAGCCGCGGCGTCTTTGGCGGGGGGGTGCCCAGCTGCTAGCGGCTTCGGGGGGCAGGGAGCGGCAGCGGGGGGGGGGAGAGTTTGGGGCAGCGGCAAGAGATAACGGCGAGCGGGGGGCCTCCACGGAAAGCGGCATTCCATTCCATTCCATTCCATTTCATTTCATTTCATTTCATTTCATTTCATTTCATTTCATTTCATTTCATTCCATTCCATTTCATTTCATTTCATTCCATTCCATTTCATTTCATTCCATTCCATTTCATTTCATTTCATTCCATTCCATTTCATTTCATTCCATTCCATTTCATTTCATTTCATTTCATTTCATTTCATTTCATTTCATTTCATTTCATTTCATTTCATTTCATTTTCCACCACACAATTTCAGTTCACTTCATTTCATTTCATTTCATTTCATTTCATTTCATTTCATTTCATTTCATTTCATTTCATTTCATTTTCCATCACACAATTTCAGTTCACTTCATCTCATTTCATTCCATTTCATTTCATTTCATTTCATTTCATTTCATTTCATTTCATTTCATTTCATTTCATTTCATTTAGTTTCATTTAGTTTCGTTATGTTTCGTTATGTTTCATTTAGTTTGGATTCATTTGGTTTCTATGCGTTTCAATTCGTTTAGTTTCGTTTTGTTTTCCACCACACAATTTAATTTCATTTCATATGATTTAATTCACTTTAATTTCATTTCATTTCATTTTTCACCACACTATTTCAGTTCACTTCATCTCATTTCATTTCATTTCATTTCATTTCATTTCATTTCTTTTCATTTCATTTCATTTCATTTCATTTCATTTCATTTCATTTCATTCCATTTCATTTCATTCCATTCCATTTCATTTCATTTCATTCCATTTCATTTCATTTCATTTCATTTCATTTCATTTCATTTCATTTCATTTCATTTCATTCCATTCCATTTCATTTCATTCCATTCCATTTCATTTCATTCCATTCCATTTCATTTCATTTCATTTCATTTCTTTTCATTTCATTTCATTTCATTTCATTTCATTTCATTCCATTCCATTTCATTTCATTCCATTCCATTTCATTTCATTTTATTTCATTTCATTCCATTCCATTCCATTTCATTCCATTCCATTCCATTTCATTTCATTTCATTTCATTTCATTTCATTTCATTTCATTTCATTTCATTTCATTTCATTCCATTCCATTTCATTTCATTCCATTTCATTTCATTTCATTTCATTTCATTTCATTTCATTTCATTTCATTCCATTCCATTTCATTTCATTCCATTCCATTCCGTTTCATTTCATTTCATTTCATTTCATTTCATTTCATTTCATTTCATTTCATTCCATTCCATTTAATTTCATTTCATTCAATTCAATTTCATTTCATTTCATTTCATTTCATTTCATTTCATTTCATTTCATTTCATTTCATTTCATTTTCCATCACACAATTTCAATTCACTTCATCTCATTTCATTTCTTTTCATTTCATTTCATTTCATTTCATTTCATTTCATTTCATTTCATTTCATTTCATTTCATTTCATTTTCCATCACACAATTTCAATTCACTTCATCTCATTTCATTTCATTTCATTTCTTTTCATTTAATTTCATTTCTTTTCATTTCATTTAATTTCATTTCATTTCATTCCATTCCATTTCATTTCATTCCATTCCATTTCATTTCATTTCATTCAATTCCATTTCTTTTCATTCCATTTCATTTCATTTCATTTCATTTCATTTCATTTCATTTCATTTCATTTCATTTCATTTCATTTTCCACCACACAATTTCATTTCATTCCATTTCATTTCATTTCATTTCATTTCATTTCATTTCATTTCATTTCATTTCATTTCATTTTCCATCACACAATTTCAGTTCACTTCATTTCATTTCATTTCATTTCATTTCATTTCATTTCATTTCATTTCATTTCATTTCATTTCATTTCATTTCATTTTCCATCACACAATTTCAGTTCACTTCATCTCATTTCATTCCATTCCATTTCATTCAATTTCATTTCATTTCATTTCATTTCATTTCATTTCATTTCATCTCATCTCATTTTATCTCATTTTATTTTATTTCATATTATTATGTTTCATGATTTCTTTTCATTTAATTTAATTTCATTTTGTTTTGTTTTGTTTTGTTTCATTTTCTACCACAGAACTTAATTTAATTTCATTTCATCAAATTTCATTGAATTTCATTTCATTTAGTTTCATTTAGCTTCATTTTGTTTTGTTTCTTTTCGTTTTGTTTTCCACCTCGCAATTTCAATTCATTTCATTTCATTTCATTTCATTTCATTTCATTTCATTTCATTTCATTTCATTTCATTGCATTTCATTTCATTCCATTTCATTTCATTCCATTTCATTTCATTTCATTTCATTTCATTTCATTCCATTTCATTTCATTTCATTTCATTTCATTTCATTTCATTTCATTTTCCACCACGCAATTTCAGTTCACTTCATCTCATTTCATTTCATTTCATTTCATTTCATTTCATTTCATTTCATTTCATTTCATTTCATTTCATTTCGTTTCATTTCGTTTCGTTTCGTTTCGTTTTGTTTTGTTTCATTTAATTTCATTTTGTTTTGATTTTCACCACACAATTTCATTGCATTGCATTTCATTTCATGTCATTTCATTTCATTTCATTTTCTACCTCACAATTTAATTTCATTTAATTTCATTTCATTTAATTACATTTAATTTCTTTCATTTCGTTTTGTTTCGTTTCGTTACGTTTCATTTAGTTTGAATTCATTTGGTTTTGATGCGTTTCAATTAGTTTAGTTTTGTTTAGTTTTCCACCACACAATTTAATTTCATTTCATATGATTTCATTTCATTTCATTTCATTTCATTTCATTTCATTTCATTTCATTTCATTTCATTTCATTTCATTTCATTTTCCACCACACAATTTCATTTCATTTAATTTCTACTTCATTTCATTTCATTTCATTTCATTTCATTTCATTTCATTTCATTTCATTTAGTTTCATTTTGTTTCGTTTCATTTTGTTTTGACTTCGACTACACAATTTCATTGCAGTTCATCTCATTTCATTTCATTTAATTTTGTTTCATTTCGTTTCATTTAATTTAGTTTTATTTTGTTTTCCACTGCACAACTTCATTTCATCTCATTTAATTTAATTTCATTTCATTTCATTTAATTTCATTTCATTTAATTTCATTTCATTTCATTTCATTTCATTTCATTTCATTTCGTTTCGTTTCGTTTCGTTTTGTTTTGTTTCATTTAGTTTCATTTTGTTTTGATTTTCACCACACAATTTCATTGCATTGCATTTCATTTCATGTCATTTCATTTCATTTCATTTTCTACCTCACAATTTAATTTCATTTAATTTAATTTCATTTAATTACATTTAATTTCATTCATTTCGTTTTGTTTCGTTTCGTTACGTTTCATTTAGTTTGGATTCATTTGGTTTTGATGCGTTTCAATTAGTTTAGTTTTGTTTAGTTTTCCACCACACAATTTAATTTCATTTCATATGATTTCATTTCATTTAATTTCATTTCATTTAATTTCATTTCATTTCATTTCATTTCATTTCATTTCATTTTCCACCACACAATTTCATTTCATTTAATTTCTACTTCATTTCATTTCATTTCATTTCATTTCATTTCATTTCATTTCATTTCATTTCATTTAGTTTCATTTTGTTTCATTTCATTTTGTTTTGACTTCGACTACACAATTTCATTGCAGTTCATCTCATTTCATTTCATTTAATTTTGTTTCATTTCGTTTCATTTAATTTCGTTTTATTTTGTTTTCCACTGCACAACTTCATTTCATCTCATTTAATTTAATTTCATTTCATTTAGTTTCATTTCATTTCATTTCATTTCATTTCATTTCATTTCATTTCATCTCATTTCATCTCATCTCATCTCATTGCATCTCATTTTATGTCATTTTATTTTATTTCATATTATTATGTTTCATCATTTCTTTTCATTTGATTTAATTTCATTTTGTTTTGTTTTGTTTTGTTTCATTTTCTACCACAGAACTTAATTTAATTTCATTTCATCAAATTTCATTGAATTTCATTTCATTTAGTTTCATTTAGCTTCATTTTGTTTTGTTTCTTTTCGTTTTGTTTTCCACCTCGCAATTTCTTTTCATTTCATTTCATTTCATTTCATTTCATTTCATTTCATTTCATTTCATTTCATTTCATTCCATTTCATTTCATTCCATTCCATTCCATTCAATTTAATTTCATTCCATTTCATTTCATTTCATTTCATTTCATTTCATTTCATTTCATTTCATTTTCCATCACACAATTTCAGTTCACTTCATCTCATTTCATTTCATTTCATTTCATTTCATTTCATTTCATTTCATTTCATTTCATTTCATTTCATTCCATTCCATTTCATTCCATTCCATTTCATTCCATTTCATTCCATTCCATTTCATTTCATTTCATTCCATTCCATTTCATTTCATTTCATTTCATTTCATTTCATCTCATGTCATGTCATCTCATTTCATCTCATTTTATCTCATTTTATTTTATTTCATATTATTATGTTTCATCATTTCTTTTCATTTAATTTAATTTCATTTTGTTTTGTTTGGTTTTGTTTCATTTTCTACCACAGAACTTAATTTAATTTCATTTCATCAAATTTCATTGAATTTCATTTCATTTAGTTTCATTTAGCTTCATTTTGTTTTGTTTCTTTTCGTTTTGTTTTCCACCTCGCAATTTCATTTCATTTAATTTCATTTATTTCATTTCATTTCATTTCATTTCATTTCATTTCATTTCATTTCATTTCATTCCATTCCATTTCATTTCATTTCATTTCTTTTCATTTTATTTCATTTCATTTCATTTCATTTCATTTCATTCCATTCCATTTCATTTCATTTCTTTTCATTTCATTTCATTTCATTTCATTTCATTTCATTTCATTTCGTTTCATTTTCCACCACACAATTTCATTTCATTTAATTTCTATTTCATTTCATTTCATTTCATTTCGTTTCATTTAGTTTCATTTTGGTTCGTTTCATTTTGTTTTGAATTCGACCACACAATTTCATTGCATTTCATCTCATTTCATTTCATTTAATTTTGTTTCATTTCGTTTCATTTAATTTCGTTTTATTTCATTTTCCACTGCACAACTTCATTTCATCTCATTTAATTTAATTTAATTTCATTTCATTTCATTCCATTTCATTTCATTTCATTTCACTTCATTTCATTTCATTTAACTTCATTTCAGTTCATGTCGTTTTGTTTTGTTTTGTTTCATTTCTTTTCATTTCCCACCTCACAATTTCATTTCATTTCATTTCATTTCATTTCATTTCATTTCATTTCATTTCATTTCATTTCATTTCGTTATCCACCACACCATTTGATTTAATTTTATTTCATTTAATTTCATTTCCTTTCATTTAATTTTATTTCATTTAGTTTCCTTGCGTTTCGGTATCCACCACACAATTTTATTTCATTTCATTTAATTTCATTTGATTTCATTTAGTTTCATTTCGTTTTCCATCACAATATTTAATTTAATTTAATTTAATTTAATTTAATTTCATTTTATTTCATTTAATTTCATTTAGTTTAGTTTCGTTTAGTTTCGTTTTGTTTCGTTTTGTTTCGATTTCCACCACAGAATTTCATTTCTTTTCATTTAATTTCATTTACTTTCGTTTCATTTAATTTCATTTCATTTAACTTAATTTCATTTCATTTCAGTTTGTTTTGTTTTGTTTCATTTAGTTTCATTTTCCACCACACAATTTCATTTCTTTCATTTCATTTCATTTCATTTTCCGCCACACAATTTCATTTCATTTCATTTCATTTCATTTCATTTCATTTCATTTCATTTCATTTCATTTTGTTTTGATTCATTTGTTTTCGCTGCGTTTCATTTAGTTTCATTGTGTTTCCTTTTCCACCACACAATTTCATTTCATTTTGTTTCGTTTCATTTAGTTTCCTTTTATTTCATTTTCCACCACACAATTTCATGTCTATTTCATCTTGTAGTGGTTTGAGCCTTAACTGAGAGTTAAAAGCTCAAATGGGGAAAAGGCTGAGAATCTCTTCCCCACTTCCCCCCCCACCTCCTCCCTCCAAACAGGGAGAGGAGGGAAAAAAAAGGTAAGGAGCAAATCCACTAATCAGCAATCTGGAGTCAGCTTGGAAGTAGAGAGGCAAGTATTTTTTTTTTCTTCAAATATATATATATATAGCAATAACAGGGAATAAGGTTCACAAGGGCAAGGAACAAGAATGGATGGGAGGGGAATAGGAAAAAAAATAATACAAAACCAGTCTGTCTCTGAAGAGGCGCAGAGGCAGCAGGGAGAAGGATCAGGTCCGGCCACGTGGCTGAGGATCAGGGGAGCAGCTGCAGTAGCTCTCATCCAGCAGAGGCAGGAGCCAAAAAGGAGCTCCAACAGCTATGAGGTCCTGCTTTTTATACCCTTGCTGGGCAGGGAGGGGGGAGTGGAACAGACTCAGCTTTCCCAGGGGGGAGACGCCCTTCAGGGAGTGTAAAGTACCCGCAAGCCCTCCCCCCTGCTTTCTTCTTTTGTTTTCAGAAAAAGGTGTTAACCCACCACAATCCACCCCTCTGTTCCACTTCCTCTCTCCTGCCACAGCCCCTCCATGTGATTTTTACACATGGTATTTGAATCCTTGGTGCAAGTCTCTTGCTATCCCGGCTTGCTCTCTCCCAGGGCAGTCTCTCTCTCTGCTGATGGTCGCTGTAGGTGGTGCTTGAACTGGGCAGGCATGTGGAGAAGAATCAGGAATCAGTCTGTCTTTGAAAGGGAAAGGAAAAGGTCAGGAACAGTCTGTTGCTGTGTGGACATAGGGAACAGTCCGTTGCTGTAGGGACATCAGGAATGGGTACAGGTGAGATGATGCTCTTTGGGTTGGTGTGCAGTGGGTACGTTGGGTCCTGGATGCTGGGCTGGTATTAAACTAGGATGGAGAAACTTAGAACAACTTATAACTATTCACATAATTACATTGATGAGTGTTGCCTCCTCTGAGTTCATCCTCTCTCAGCCAGAGTCACGTTCTGCTGTGGGATACACTGAATGTCCCCAGTTTCTAACATAACCCAGTACGTGTGACCAGGCCCCTCAGCCGAGACCACCCCTCGGGTTGGTTTGCCCCCACCAGCAGCAGGAAAAACCCACACTGACTTCCCCAGCAGGTTCTTCTCAGCAATCAGAGGAACTCCATCTCCATCCACTGTTTGCAGCAGGTCGGACTGGGCAGGACCAGCTCGGTTCACAGATCCTCTGCTGTTCACTAACCAAGTGGCTTGAGCTAGGTGCTTTTCCCAGTTCCTGAAGGTTCCACCCCCCATGGCTTTTAGGGTGGTCTTTAGCAAGCCATTGTAGCGCTCGACCTTCCCTGCAGCTGGTGCATGGTATGGGATGTGGTAAATCCACTCAATCCCATGTTCCTTTGCCCAGTCCCTTATGAGATGGTTCCTGAAGTGGGTTCCATTGTCTGATTCAATCCTCCCGGGGGTGCCGTGTCTCCACAGGATATGTCTCTCTAGGCCCAGGATGGTGTTGCAAGCAGTGGCATGAGGAACTGGATAGGTCTCCAGCCACCCTGTACTTGCCTCCACCATGGTCAGTACGTACTGCTTGCCACTGTGAGACCGAGGAAGGGTGATGTAGTCTACCTGCCAGGCCTCTCCATATTTATATTTCGACCATCTCCCCCCATACCACAGAGGCTTCATGCGCTTGGCCTGCTTGATGGCAGCACAGATGTCACACTCATGGATGACCTGTGAGATGGCCTCCATAGAGATGTCCACAGCTCTGTCCCGAGCCCACCGGTATGTGGCATCTCTCCCTTGGTGGCCAGAAGTGTCATGGGCCCAGCGCGCTAAGAACAGCTCACCCTTGTGTTCCCAGTCCAAGTCTATTTGGGAGATCTTAGCAGCCAGGTCTGCTTGGTGGTTGTGCTTGTGCTCCTCTGTGGCTCTGCTCTTGGGGATGTGTGCATCGATGTGCCGTACCTTGGTTGGCAGCCTGTCCAGGCGGGCGGCGATGTCTTGCCACAGGTCAGCGGCCCAAACAGGCTTCCCTTTTCTCTGCCGCCCGTTCCTCCTCCATTCCTTCAGCCACCCCCACAAGGCGTTGGCTACCATCCAGGAGTCAGTGTAGAGGTACAGCACTGGCCAGTTCTCTCGTTCTGCTATATCCAGGGCCAGCTGGACAGCTTTTACCTCTGCGTACTGACTGGATTCACCTTCTCCATCCCTTGCTTCTGCCACTTGCCTTGTTGGGCTCCAGACAGCTGCCTTCCATCTCCGCTTGCTTCCTACAAGCCGGCAGGACCCATCTGTAAATAGAGCATAGCCCTTCTCATTGTCAGGGAGATCGTTATATGGGGGAGCCTCCTCAGCACGGGTCACTGTCTGCTCTGCTGGCATTCCAAAGTCAGCACCCTCTGGCCAGCTGGTGATCACTTCCACTATGCCAGGGTGTTCGAAGTTCCCCATCCGAGCTCGCTGAGTTATCAGGGCCATCCACTTACTCCAGGTAGCATCTGTGGCATGATGTGGGCTTGAGCCTCTCCCTTTGAACATCCAGGTCAGGACTGGAAGTCTCGGAGCTAGAAATAGAGGTGACTCAGTCCCAATTACCTCAGAGGCAGCCCTGACGCCCTCATAGGCAGCTAGGATTTCCTTCTCTGTCGCGGTGTAGTTGGCCTCAGAGCCTTTGTACCCCTTACTCCAGAAACCTAGGGGCCTGCCCCTGGTTTCACCAGGAGCCTTCTGCCACAAGCTCCATGTAGGACCATTCTCACCAGCCGCAGTGTACAGCACATTCTTGATCTCTGGCCCAGTTCGAACAGGTCCCAGAGCCATAGCCTGGACCACCTCTCGTTTGATCTGGTCAAACGCCACCTGCTGCTCAGGTCCCCACACAAAATCATTTATCTTCCTTGTTACATGGAAGAGAGGCTTCACAATTTGACTGTACCCGGGAATGTGCATTTTCCAGAAGCCCACAAGCCCCAAAAATGACTGTGTCTCTTTCTTGTTCGTGGGCTGCACCATAGTGGCTACCCTGTTCACCACCTCCTGAGGGATGTGGCGACGGCCATCCTGCCATTGAACACCCAGGAATTGGATCTCCCTGGCAGGCCCTTTCACCTTGCTTCTCTTGATGGCAAAACCAGCCTCCAGCAGGATGTCAATTATCCTCTTACCCTTCTGGTAAACTTCCTCTGCTGTCTCACCCCATACAATGATGTCATCAATGAACTGCAGATGCTCAGGAGCTCCACCTTTCTCCAAGGCAGTCTGGATCACCTCATGGCAGATGGTTGAGCTATGGACCCAGCCCTGAGGTAACCGATTCCATTGATACTGTACTCCCCTCCAGGTGAAAGCAAACTGTGGCCGGCATTCTTCTGCAATGGGAATGGAGAAAAAGGCATTAGCAATGTCACTTGTGGCATACCACTTGGCCGCCTTGGATTCCAGCTCGTACTGGAGCTCCAGCATGTCCGGCACGGCAGCGCTGATCGGAGGAGTCACTTCATTCAGGCCACGGTAGTCCACAGTCAGTCTCCATTCCCCATTTGCCTTCTGCACTGGCCATATCGGGCTGTTGAAGGGGGAGTGAGCCTTGCTGATCACGCTCTGGCTCTCCAGTCGTCGAATCAGTTGGTGTATGGGGTGCAGAGAGTCTCTGTTGGTCCTGTATTGCCTGCGATGTACTATGCGAGAGGCAATAGGTAACTTCAAATCCTGCACCTTATGGCTGCCCACTACGGAGGGGTCATCTGAAAGCTCGGGCATGGTGGACAGCTGTTCTTTGCCTGCAGTCTCCACAGCTGCCACCCCAAACGCCCACTTGTGCCCCCTAGGGTCCTTGAAGCATCCCTCCCGCAGAAAGTCAATGCCAAGAATGCAAGGTGCATCTGGACCAGTCACTATGTCGTGCTTTCCCCATTCATTCCCGGTCAGGCTTATCTCAGCTTGCAGTACAGTCAGGTCTTGTGAGCCTCCTGTGACTCCTTGAATGCTTATGGACTCAGCCCCTTTGTACTCCGATGGTATCAGGGTGCATTGGGCCCCTGTGTCCACCAGAGCTCGGTACTTCAGGGCTTCTGAAGTGCCAGGCCATTTCACATACACATCCCAGTATACTCTGTTATCCCTGGCCTCCACCTGGCTGGAGGTAGGGCACCTCTAATGCTGGCGGCAATGTCCACACTTGTCACATGGTCCTGTGTTACTAGGGGAAGGGTCTCTTGAGCGAGAGGGACCACTCCAGGAAACTGGGGCAGCTCTTCTCCTAGATGAGTTATCCCCGTGGTGCCCACCTTGCAGTTCCCGCACCCTGTTCCAGAGGGCAGAGGTGGGTTGGCCATGCCAGGTGTCCATGTCCTCTCCATGGTCACAGAGGAACCTCCACAGAGACCCCCTTGACATTCCCCGATTGGCTTGGGGTGATCTCCTAGGGGAAGGTCGCCTGTTCCTGATTGCTGAAACCTGGACCCATTCTGAAGGAGAAGGGGAAAAGGAGGCATCGCTCCCCTTTTTCAGTTCAGACATGGAGGTCTTGATCTCTTTGACAATGTCTTTAGCCATAGTTTCTATGGCTGAGATCAGGGGTTTCTGATTTACGCTGTCCTCATATTCCCTTAAATCATTGGCAAACTCACAGACAGTTTCAGGACTTCCATCCTGTCCAGTCAAGAGTATCCCTCCTAATGTGTGAGCATATTTCTGAGGAGCACCCTGGGTGAGTTTCTTTACGAAGGGCCGTCTCATGGGCACCTCATCTGGGTCCAAAGGGAGCTGGCCATCCCCATAAATTATTTCCATCACGGCCATCTGCCACATGTACCGAATGCCCTGTTCCATAGTTGTCCATCTAACTGGGGCCCAGGGCAGGTCATCTCTTGAGCGGTACCGGCTCTTGATGGCATTCAGAATCCGGGCCCAGAGAGTGTGTATTCCATCAAGTTTGGCTAACTCCTTGTCCAGACCAGCATCACGAGTGAGGGAGCCTAAAAGCTTTGCCTCCCTCTTATCCAGGTCCACTGTGTCCACCCCCTCGTCCCAGCATCTCAGGGCCCAGCTTAGTATTGGCTCACCCTCTTTCCTGGCGTAGTCCAGACGAGTTTGCCTTAGTTCCTTTCTGGGCAGCGATGTAACAGTTATTTCCTGGTCTGAATCATCTTCATCCACCGCTGGGTTCTGTGAGCTGCTGGGGCCTGCTGAGGTTCCTTCCTCACCATCTGTGCTTGGCGATGATTTTTGATTTCTTTTCCTGCGTGTGGTGACCGGTGCTAGAGAGACTGCATTGGCAGGAGCATCAGGGGTCAACTGTGGGACTGCTGGTGGTGGGGCAAACCCTTGTGCCTGGGGCTCAGGCTGAGAGCTGGCACAGTCATTACAACCCGACCCCTCCCTCTTTGTGTCTACAGAGTGCTTACAATGCCCACAGCAGACACGCCCCCAGTCATTAAAGAGCACAAAGGAGTGTGTTATCACCCTCCAAACAGCTCTTAATGGGTTAGCTGGTCCTCCACCCAACACGGTCCCAGCAAATGCCACTATAAGGATTACATTTAGGCATATGGAGCATATTGCAACGTAGAGCAATTTTCCATCACAGGCACTTTTATCTACACCATTGGTTTCATAACTTGCTTCAGGAAATTTTCCTATGTTAGAAAAGTTACCACTGACAGTGAAATTCAATGAATTCAAGAGATACATGCCTAACTTAATTGGTAAAGCTTTTATCCACTTGATCAGCATCTCTATCATTAACCACACCACGTAGTAAGTTATTAATTTCTAGATGTGGGTCCAAAAGATCCAGCCAAAAGCCCATGAAAAGGCTTGGACCATCAGGTTCTTTAAAATTGCCATTTCTACTTCAAGCTCCTTTTTCAGAAAAAAAAAAAAAGGTATTGCTTTCCCAATACAAGATCAATTTCCAAGCCCCACGTTGGAGGCGCCAAAAATTGTAATGGTTTGAGCCTTAACTGAGAGTTAAAAGCTCAAATGGGGAAAAGGCTGAGAATCTCTTCCCCACTTCCCCCCCACCTCCTCCCTCCAAACAGGGAGAGGAGGGAAAAAAAAGGTAAGGAGCAAATCCACTAATCAACAATCTGGAGTCAGCTTGGAAGTAGAGAGGCAAGTAATTTTTTTCTTCAAATATATATATATATAGCAATAACAGGGAATAAGGTTCACAAGGGCAAGGAACAAGAATGGATGGGAGGGGAATAGAAAAAAAAAAAAATACAAAACCAGTCTGTCTCTGAAGAGGCGCAGAGGCAGCAGGGAGAAGGATCAGGTCCGGCCACGTGGCTGAGGAGCAGCTGCAGTAGCTCTCATCCAGCAGAGGCAGGAGCCAAAAAGGAGGCCCAACAGCTATGAGGTCCTGCTTTTTATACCCTTGCTGGGCAGGGAGGGGGGAGTGGAACAGACTCAGCTTTCCCAGGGGGGAGACGCCCTTCAGGGAGTGTAAAGTACCCGCAAGCCCTCCCCCCTGCTTTCTTCTTTTGTTTTCAGAAAAAGGTGTTAACCCACCACACTCCTCTATCCCTCCCTCCCCTCCCCCGGGGAGAGAGAAGCTCCAGAGCCTGGGGGGCTGCCCCTGGAGGGTTTCTTCCTCCTCCATCTCTCCTCCTCCTTTTCTTCTTGGTCCTTCTTGAAGCTCCTCTTCTCAGCCAACATGGATTTAGGAAGGGCAGGTCCTGCCTGACCAACCTGATCTCCTTCTATGATCAGGTGACTGCCTGGTGGATGGGGGGAGGCCTGTGGATGTGGTCTACCTAGACTTCAGCAAGGCCTTTGACACCGTCCCCCACAGCAAACTGCTGACTAAGCTGCCAGCCCATGGATTGGACCATTACACTCTGTGCTGGGTTAGGAACTGGCTGGAGGGCCGGGCCCAGAGAGTGGTCGTGAACGGTGCCACATCCAGCTGGAGGCCAGTCACCAGTGGTGTCCCCCAGGGATCAGTGCTGGGCCCTGTCCTCTTCAACATATTCGTTGATGATCTGGATGAAGGGGTAGAGTCAGTCATCAGCAAGTTTGCAGATGACACCAAGTTAGGGGCAGATGTTAGTCAGTTAGAGGGTAGAAAGGCTCTGCAGAGGGACCTCGACCGACTGGACAGATGGGCAGAGTCCAATGGGATGGCTTTCAACAAGTCCAAGTGCCGAGTGCTGCACTTTGGCTACGGCAATCCCATGCAGAGCTAGAGGCTGGGGTCGGAGTGGCTGGAGAGCTCCCAAACAGAGAGGGACCTGGGGGTGCTGATCGACAGCCACCTGAATATGAGCCAGCAGTGTGCCCAGGTGGCCAGGAGGGCCAATAGCATCCTGGCCTGCATTAGGAATAGTGTGGCCAGCAGGAGCAGGGAGGTCATAGTGCCCCTGGACTCTGCTCTGGTTAGGCCGCACCTTGAGTCCTGTGTCCAGTTCTGGGCTCCTCAGTTTAAGAAGGACATTGAAACACTTGAGCGTGTCCAGAGAAGGGCAACAAGGCTGGGGAGAGGCCTTGAACACAAGCCCTATGAGGAGAGGCTGAGGGAGCTGGGATTGTTTAGCCTGGAGAAGAGGAGGCTCAGGGGTGACCTCATTGCCCTCTACAACTCCCTGAAAGGTGGTTGTAGCCAGGAGGGGGTTGGCCTCTTCTCCCAGGCAACCAGCACCAGAACAAGGGGACACAGTCTCAAGCTGCGCCAGGGGAGGTTCAGACTGGAGGTGAGGAGGAAGTTCTTCACCGAGCGAGTCATTCGGCATTGGAACGGGTTGCCCAGGGAGGTGGTTGAGTCATCGACCCTGGAGGCGTTCAAGGGGAGATTGGACGTGGCACTTGGTGCCATGGTCTAGTCCTGGGGTCTGTGTTGATAGGTTGGACTCGATGATCCTCGAGGTCCTTTCCAACCTAAGTGATACTGTGAGACTGTGATACTGTGATCTGTAGGGTGCCGGGAGCCCGAGGCGGCGAGCGGCTCCGGCAGGTGCTGGGGCCGCCGGGCTTCGAGCCGGTCCGGGCCGCGGCTGGAACCGCAAGTTAGACGTGGTCCCCGGGACGAGGGCCGCCTGGTATCGCGCCCGCCCGGCCCCCCCCTCAGCCCCCCCCACCGCCGCGGCGTAAATGGAGAGAGGCAGTCGGCACGAAACCTACTTTTATTAAGTGTTGTTTTCTTCAAGCGTCTCTCATGAAAGGTTGGGTTATGAAGGACGGGGGGCTGGAGGGAGGACGGGGGGCTGTAGGGAGGAGGGGGGGCTGTAGGGAGGAAAGGGGCTGTAGGGAGGAGGGGGGCTGTAGGGAGGAGGGGGGCTGTAGGGAGGAGGTGGGCTGTAGGGGGTAGGGGGGCTGTAGGGAGGAGGGGGGGCTGTAGGGGGTAGGGGGGCTGCAGGGAGAAGGGGGGCTGTAGGGAGGAAAGGGGCTGCAGGGAGAAGGAGGGCTGTAGAGAGAATGGGGGGCTGTAGGGAGGATGGGGGGCTGTAGGGAGAATGGGGGGCTGTAGGGAGGAGGGGGGCTGTAGGGGGTAGGGGGGCTGCAGGGAGAAGGGGGGCTGTAGGGAGGAAAGGGGCTGTAGGGAGGAGGGGGGCTGTAGGGAGAATGGGGGGCTGTAGGGAGGACGGGGGGGCTGTAGGGAGCAGGGGGGGCTGTAGGGAGGAGGGGGGGGGCTGTAGAGAGAATGGGGGACTGGAGGAGAGGAGGGGGGGCTGCATGGTGAAGGGGGGGCTGTAGGGAGGAAAGGTGCTTCTCGTTTTGTTTCGATTTCCACCACACAATTTCATTTCATTTCATTTCATTTCATTTCATTTCATTTCATTTCGTTTCGTTTAGTTTTGTTTTGTTTCGTTTGAAGCAGACCGGTCCAACAAAGAACTGCTCGCTCTACTGTCCTTTCCAGTAGGAGAACGTGTCAACAATGAACCATAACTTGTGCTGAACAGGAACTGTGGAAACAACTTACTGACAACAATTCTTGAGATGACACAGAAGGGCAGCAACAAAAATAAGGAGAACAGCGCAGATGGAGACACCGAGCAGCGAATAAACTAGCACTGTAAGCCGCCTTCGACCAACCACTACCAGATCCGGATGCAGCCTGGTGCGATGGGCAGCGCCAGCTCTCCTCCTGAGAAAAGAATCGATTGATCATCCAAAAGGGAATAGCCTTGCTTTTGTTTCAATCAACCAGAACCTTAACAGAACTAACCTTTTGGGTTGGTGTGCAGGGCTAACGATTGCTACTCTCGGCCTCTCCTCCCTGCTGGGGTGTCCGTGGCCTAACAGCCTAAGAGCGAGAAGACATTTCAGGGTTACAGCCAAGTGAGGAAGTATTGTCTGGGGTTTTGATGACAATACTGTAGAGAAACGTTACCTTGGTGGACTGGCCGGCATCTCAGAAAGCTTGGGAATGGATCCGGGGATGGTCTCGTCCTCTTTGGCGGTGGCCATCTCTTCCACCTCCGAAGGCGAGGGGGGCTGCAGCGAGGAGGGGGGCTGCAGGGAGGAGGGGGGCCTGTAGGGGGTAGGGGGGCTGTAGGGGGGTAGGGGGGCTGCAGGGAGGAGGGGGGCTGTAGGGAGGAGGGGGTCTGTAGGGAGGAGGTGGTCTGTAGGGAGGAGGGGGGCTGCAGGGAGAAGGGGGGCTGTAGGGAAGAAAGGGGCTGCAGGGAGAAGTGGGGCTGTAGGGAGGAAAGGGGCTGTAGGGAGGAGGAGGGCTGTAGGGAGGAGGGGGGTCTGGAGGGAGGAGGGGTGTCTGGAGGGAGGAAGGGGGATGGAGGGAGGAGGGGGGCTGTAGGGAGGAGGGGGGGCAGCAGGGAGGAGGGGGGCAGGCAGGGAGGAGGGGGGCTGCAGGGACTGCAGGGTTATAAGGTGGGGGTAAGTGATGCAGTGGTTTCCCCACTTTTCAGGTTCTGCCTCTTCCTCCTTCCTCTTTCCTCTTCCTCTTCCTCTTTCCTCTTCCTCTTCCTCTTCCTCTTCCTCCTCTTCCTCTTCCTCTTCCTCTTCCTCTTCCTCTTCCTCTTCCTCCACCTTCAAATCCGTTACTGCCCGCTGCTGACCAGACGCTGCCCTTGCCAGCCCAGCGGCATATTCCCTCTCCTCCTGATGAAAAGGCTCCTCATTCTTAACAGAAGGTTGAGAGCCTGACACATCCATCCTTCCGAGGACCCCTATGGGGGCCACAACAAATTGTCTGCTCTGCTTCTCTCTCTAGCCCATTTCTCCCCTCCAATAATCTATCACTGGTCCCTGAGCTTTATCCCTGCGGATTCGGAGTCTCTTCCCACTCCGCTAATTGGAACCCCAGAGGGCTGTCCGGGCGTATAGCCCTGGGTACCCTTTCGCTCATTGTCCCCACACACACTCCCACCCCTCTCCATCAAGACTGAGACAAAACCTGCGCTCTTGACCTGGCCACTCTTCAGACGGGTTGGCGTCTCACCTTTTTTTCCACCGATACCCCAAACGATACAGACCATCAGCCCAACATTCCAGCCCAACGAGCCAGGCCAACGAGCGAGCCCCACAGTCCCCAGTAATTCCCCTGGCGAAAGCCAAAGATCAGAAGCGGTTTCTCACACCCCGCCCCGGTTACCGGTTTGCGCGGAATCCCCCCTCCCGCCCCCCTTGCCTCTTGCCGCTGCTGCCACCCCCCGGGCCCCCCCACCAACCCCCGGCCCCCGTACCGGTTTGCGAGGAGTCCCCCCCCCGCCCGCCGTTGCCTCTTGCCCCTACCCCCCCCCCCCCCCCCCCCCGCTGCCCCCTCCCGTCCGTCCGGCCCCCGGCTCCAAAAACTTGCTGCTCTCCACCTTGGAGCCTGCAGTGGGCAGGTTGCGCTCCGCTCCTCCGGCCCTAAAGCCGCCCTCTCCGCCCGCGCCCCGGCTTGCCGCATGGCTCGGCTGCCCGCCCGCCCGCTAATCCCCCCAACGCCACCCACCCCAAAAACCCCCCCAGCCCTACCGCGTGCCGCTCGCCCTCTCTCCCTAGCCTGCTCCCCCCGCCGGCGCTTGCTGCCGCTGCCGCCGCCGCCGCCGCCTCGCCGCCCGCCACGCCGGGCCCCGCCTCGCTCTGGTGCGCGCTCGCGCTCGGAGACCCCTGGCTACCCGCGCCCGGCCGGCCGGAGCCGCCCGGCCGGCCGTCCCTCCCGCCCCGCCCCCGGGGCAGTCCATTCCAATGGGCAATCACTTTCTCCGTGGAAAACTTCCCTCCTGACCTCCAGCCTCAACTTCCCCCTGGCGCAGCCTGAGACTGTGTCCTCTTCTTCTGCTGCTGGCTGCCTGGGGAGAAGAGACCAACCTCTGCCTCTTTACAACCGCCTTCAGGCAGTTGGAGAGAGCAAGAAGGTCACCCCTCTCAGTCTCCTCCTCTCCAGGCTAAGCATAGTTTCATAGTTTCATAGTTTCATAGTTTCATTCAGGCTTGGAAGGGACCACAAGGATCATCTAGTTCCAACCCCCCCTGCCATGGGCAGGGGCACCCCACACTACATCAGGCTGGACAGAGCCCTCATCCACCCTGCTCTTCAACACCCCCCAGGGACGGGGCCTCGACCACCTCCCCTGGACAACCCATTCCAGGGTCTCACCACTCTCATGGTGAAGAACCTCCTCCTCACATCTAGCCTGAATCTCCCCACCTCCAGCTTCATTCCATTACCCCTAGTCCTATCACTACCTGAGATCCTGAGAAGTCCTTCCCCAGCCCTTCCCTGTAGGCCCCTTTCAGATACTGGAAGGTCACAATGAGGTCACCTGGGAGCCTTCTCCTTCTCCAGACTGAACAGCCCCAACTCTCTTTCAGTCTGTCCTCACAGGAGAGGTGCTCCAGCCCTCTGCTCATCCTTGTGGCCCTTCTCTGGACACGCTCCAGCACCTCCACATCCCTCTTGGAATAGGGGCTCCAGAACTGGACACAGTAATCCAGGTGGGGTCTCCCCAGGGGCTGAGAAGAGGGGGAGGATCACCTCCCTCCACCTGCTGGCCACACTTCTCCTGCTGCAGCCCAGGCGCTGATTGGCTTTGCGGGCCAATTTTTCCTCCACACAATTTCATTTCATTTCATTTAATATCATTTCATTTCATTTCATTTCATTTCATTTCATTTCATGTCATTTCATTTCATTTCATTTCATTTCATTTCGTTTCATTTCGTTTTGTTTAGTTTCGTTTCTTTTTGGTTTGTTTCGTTTAGTTTCATTAAGTTTTGTTTTGTTTTCCACCACAGAGTTTCATTTCATTTCATATCATTTAATTTAATTTCATTTAATTTCATTTCATTTCATTTCATTTCATTTCGTTTTGTTTTGTTTTGTTTTGTTTCATTTCATTTCATTTTGTTTCGATTTTCACCACACAATTTCATTGCATTGCATTTCATTTCAAGTAATTTCATTTCATTTTTCTACCTCACAATTTCATTTCATTTCATTTCATTACATTTCATTTCATTCCATTTCGTTTCATTTTCGTTTCGTTACGTTTCATTTAGTTTGGATTCATTTGGTTTTGATGCGTTTCAATTAGTTTAGTTTTGTTTAGTTTTCCACCACACAATTTAATTTCATTTCATATGATTTCATTTCATTTCATTTCATTTCATTTCATTTCATTTCATTTTCCACCACAGAATTTCATTTCATTGCATTTCATTCCATTTCATTTCATTTCTTTTGATTTAATTTCATTTCATTTCATTTTCCACCACACAATTTCATTTTATTTCGTTTCATTTCATTTTGTTTCGTTTTCCACCACAAAATTTAATTTAATTTCATTTCATTTCATTTAATTTAATTTCATTCTATTTCATTTCATTTCATTTCATTTCATTTCATTTTTATTCATTAGCCGGCGGCGGGGGGGGATGCAGCGGAGGGAAGCCGGCAGGCAGCACGGGGTGCCGGCAGCACCTGTTCCCTGCCCTGGGACTTGCCGTGGCCGGCGGGCCGGTTGCCGGGTGGGGGGAGCGAGGAGAGGCGGGGCGCAGCGGCCGGGGCAGCGCCGGATGGCAGCGGGGGGCCGGGCGGGGCGGGTGGGGTAGGCGTCGAGCGGGCAAGCTCTCGGCTGCAGTGAATGTTCGCCGGGGGTGGGGGGTGGGTGGGGGGCCTAGGCTAGCACTGACAGGCCTTGACAGGCTGGAGAGTTGGGCACAAGCCAACCTCATGCAGTTCAATAAGAGCAAGGGCAGGGTCCTGCAGCTGGGTCGAGGCAATCCCAGGCGCAAATGCAGGCTGGGCAGGGACTGGCTGGAAAGCAGCCCTGAGGAGAGAGCCTTCCTAGTTTCATAGTTTCATTCAGGGTTGGAAGGGACCACAAGGATCATCTAGTTCCAACCCCCCCTGCCATGGGCAGGGACACCCCACACTAGATCAGGCTGGACAGAGCCTCATCCAGCCTGCGGCTGGAACGTGGTCCCCCGGGACGAGGGCCGCCTGGTATCGCCCCGCCCGCCCCCCCCCCCCCCCCCCCCCCCCCGCCGCGGCATAAATGAAGAGAGGCAGTCGGCACGAAACCTACTTTTATTAAGTGTTGTTTTCTTCAAGCGTCTCTCATGAAAGGTTGGGTTCTGAAGGACGGGGGGCTGGAGGGAGGACGGGGGGGCTGTAGGGAGGAGGGGGTCTGTAGGGAGGAGGGGGGCTGTAGGGAGCATGGGGGGCTGTAGGGAGGAGGGGGTCTCCAGCGAGGAGGGTGGCTGTAGGGAGGAGAAGGGCTGCAGCTAGGAGGGGGGCTCTAGGGAGGAAAGGGGCTGTAGGGGA
>NW_027143189.1:0-76098 GCF_026170545.1 Melanerpes formicivorus
GGTAGGGAAGAATTCTAAGGATCATTTTGACTGCCTCCAGAAGTTAGATCAGATGGCAAATTGGATTTGGTGCTAGGTCTTTCCCTTTAGGTTTTACCCCAACAATGTTTTCATTAGTTTCGCTCACTCTCGAAATCAAGCATTTTACAGCAGGTTGGAGCAGCCTGTATCTCAGCACAGGAATAAGGTAGGGAAGAATTCTAAGGATCATTTTGACTGCCTCCAGAAGTTAGATCAGATGGCAAATTGGATTTGGTGCTAGGTCTTTCCCTTTAGGTTTTACCCCCAACAATGTTTTCATTAGTTTCGCTCACTCTCGAAAATCAAGCATTTTACAGCAGGTTGGAGCAGCCTGTATCTCAGCACAGGAATAAGGGTAGGGAAGAATTCTAAGGATCATTTTGACTGCCTCCAGAAGTTAGATCAGATGGCAAATTGGATTTGGTGCTAGGTCTTTCCCTTTAGGTTTTTACCCCAACAATGTTTTCATTAGTTTCGCTCACTCTCGAAATCAAGCATTTTACAGCAGGTTGGAGCAGCCTGTATCTCAGCACAGGAATAAGGTAGGGAAGAATTCTAAGGATCATTTTGACTGCCTCCAGAAGTTAGATCAGATGGCAAATTGGATTTGGTGCTAGGTCTTTCCCTTTAGGTTTTACCCCAACAATGTTTTCATTAGTTTCGCTCACTCTCGAAATCAAGCATTTTACAGCAGGTTGGAGCAGCCTGTATCTCAGCACAGGAATAAGGTAGGGAAGAATTCAAATACTCATTTTGACCTGCCTCCAGAAGTTAGATCAGATGGCCAATGCAATTTGGTGCTAGGTCTTTCCCTTTAGGTTTTACCCCAACAATGTTTTCATTAGTTTCGCTCACTCTCGAAATCAAGCATTTTACAGCAGGTTGGAGCAGCCTGTATCTCAGCACAGGAATAAGGTAGGGAAGAATTCTAAGGATCATTTTGACTGCCTCCAGAAGTTAGATCAGATGGCAAATTGGATTTGGTGCTAGGCCTTTCCCTTTAGGTTTTACCCCAACAATGTTTTCATTAGTTTCGCTCACTCTCGAAATCAAGCATTTTACAGCAGGTTGGAGCAGCCTGTATCTCAGCACAGGAATAAGGTAGGGAAGAATTCTAAGGATCATTTTGACTGCCTCCAGAAGTTAGATCAGATGGCAAATTGGATTTGGTGCTAGGTCTTTCCCTTTAGGTTTTACCCCAACAATGTTTTCATTAGTTTCGCTCACTCTCGAAATCAAGCATTTTACAGCAGGTTGGAGCAGCCTGTATCTCAGCACAGGAATAAGGTAGGGAAGAATTCTAAGGATCATTTTGACTGCCTCCAGAAGTTAGATCAGATGGCAAATTGGATTTGGTGCTAGGTCTTTCCCTTTAGGTTTTACCCCAACAATGTTTTCATTAGTTTCGCTCACTCTCGAAAGCAAGCATTTTACAGCAGGTTGGAGCAGCCTGTATCTCAGCACAGGAATAAGGTAGGGAAGAATTCTAAGGATCATTTTGACTGCCTCCAGAAGTTAGATCAGATGGCAAATTGGATTTGGTGCTAGGTCTTTCCCTTTAGGTTTTACCCCAACAATGTTTTCATTAGTTTCGCTCACTCTCGAAATCAAGCATTTTACAGCAGGTTGGAGCAGCCTGTATCTCAGCACAGGAATAAGGTAGGGAAGAATTCTAAGGATCATTTTTGACTGCCTCCAGAAGTTAGATCAGATGGCAAATTGGATTTGGTGCTAGGTCTTTCCCTTTAGGTTTTACCCCCAACAATGTTTTCATTAGTTTCGCTCACTCTCGAAATCAAGCATTTTACAGCAGGTTGGAGCAGCCTGTATCTCAGCACAGGAATAAGGTAGGGAAGAATTCTAAGGATCATTTTGACTGCCTCCAGAAGTTAGATCAGATGGCAAATTGGATTTGGTGCTAGGTCTTTCCCTTTAGGTTTTACCCCAACAATGTTTTCATTAGTTTCGCTCACTCTCGAAATCAAGCATTTTACAGCAGGTTGGAGCAGCCTGTATCTCAGCACAGGAATAAGGTAGGGAAGAATTCTAAGGATCATTTTGACTGCCTCCAGAAGTTAGATCAGATGGCAAATTGGATTTGGTGCTAGGTCTTTCCCTTTAGGTTTTACCCCAACAATGTTTTCATTAGTTTCGCTCACTCTCGAAATCAAGCATTTTACAGCAGGTTGGAGCAGCCTGTATCTCAGCACAGGAATAAGGTAGGGAAGAATTCAAATACTCATTTTGACTGCCTCCAGAAGTTAGATCAGATGGCCAATGCAATTTGGTGCTAGGTCTTTCCCTTTAGGTTTTACCCCAACAATGTTTTCATTAGTTTCGCTCACTCTCGAAATCAAGCATTTTACAGCAGGTTGGAGCAGCCTGTATCTCAGCACAGGAATAAGGTAGGGAAGAATTCTAAGGATCATTTTGACTGCCTCCAGAATTTAGATCAGATGGCAAATTGGATTTGGTGCTAGGTCTTTCCCTTTAGGGTTTTACCCCAACAATGTTTTCATTAGTTTCGCTCACTCTCGAAATCAAGCATTTTACAGCAGGTTGGAGCAGCCTGTATCTCAGCACAGGAATAAGGTAGGGAAGAATTCTAAGGATCATTTTGACTGCCTCCAGAAGTTAGATCAGATGGCCAATGCAATTTGGTGCTAGGCCTTTCCCTTTAGGTTTTACCCCAACAATGTTTTCATTAGTTTCGCTCACTCTCGAAATCAAGCATTTTACAGCAGGTTGGAGCAGCCTGTATCTCAGCACAGGAATAAGGTAGGGAAGAATTCTAAGGATCATTTTGACTGCCTCCAGAAGTTAGATCAGATGGCCAATGCAATTTGGTGCTAGGTCTTTCCCTTTAGGTTTTACCCCAACAATGTTTTCATTAGTTTCGCTCACTCTCGAAATCAAGCATTTTACAGCAGGTTGGAGCAGCCTGTATCTCAGCACAGGAATAAGGTAGGGAAGAATTCTAAGGATCATTTTGACTGCCTCCAGAAGTTAGATCAGATGGCCAATGGAATTTGGTGCTAGGCCTTTCCCTTTAGGTTTTACCCCAACAATGTTTTCATTAGTTTCGCTCACTCTCGAAATCAAGCATTTTACAGCAGGTTGGAGCAGCCTGTATCTCAGCACAGGAATAAGGTAGGGAAGAATTCAAATACTCATTTTGACATGCCCTCCAGAAGTTAGATCAGATGGCCAATGGAATTTGGTGCTAGGTCTTTCCCTTTAGGTTTTTACCCCAACAATGTTTTCATTAGTTTCGCTCACTCTCGAAATCAAGCATTTTACAGCAGGTTGGAGCAGCCTGTATCTCAGCACAGGAATAAGGTAGGGAAGAATTCTAAGGATCATTTTGACTGCCTCCAGAAGTTAGATCAGATGGCAAATTGGATTTGGTGCTAGGCCTTTCCCTTTAGGTTTTACCCCAACAATGTTTTCATTAGTTTCGCTCACTCTCGAAATCAAGCATTTTACAGCAGGTTGGAGCAGCCTGTATCTCAGCACAGGAATAAGGTAGGGAAGAATTCTAAGGATCATTTTGACTGCCTCCAGAAGTTAGATCAGATGGCAAATTGGATTTGGTGCTAGGTCTTTCCCTTTAGGTTTTACCCCCAACAATGTTTTCATTAGTTTCGCTCACTCTCGAAATCAAGCATTTTACAGCAGGTTGGAGCAGCCTGTATCTCAGCACAGGAATAAGGTAAGGAAGAATTCTAAGGATCATTTTGACTGCCTCCAGAAGTTAGATCAGATGGCCAATGGAATTTGGTGCTAGGCCTTTCCCTTTAGGTTTTTACCCCAACAATGTTTTCATTAGTTTCGCTCACTCTCGAAATCAAGCATTTTACAGCAGGTTGGAGCAGCCTGTATCTCAGCACAGGAATAAAGGTAGGGAAGAATTCAAATACTCATTTTGACTGCCTCCAGAAGTTAGATCAGATGGCCAATGGAATTTGGTGCTAGGTCTTTCCCTTTAGGTTTTACCCCAACAATGTTTTCATTAGTTTCGCTCACTCTCGAAATCAAGCATTTTACAGCAGGTTGGAGCAGCCTGTATCTCAGCACAGGAATAAGGTAGGGAAGAATTCTAAGGATCATTTTGACTGCCTCCAGAAGTTAGATCAGATGGCAAATTGGATTTGGTGCTAGGTCTTTCCCTTTAGGTTTTACCCCAACAATGTTTTCATTAGTTTCGCTCACTCTCGAAATCAAGCATTTTACAGCAGGTTGGAGCAGCCTGTATCTCAGCACAGGAATAAGGTAGGGAAGAATTCAAATACTCATTTTGACTGCCTCCAGAAGTTAGATCAGATGGCCAATGCAATTTGGTGCTAGGCCTTTCCCTTTAGGTTTTACCCCAACAATGTTTTCATTAGTTTCGCTCACTCTCGAAATCAAGCATTTTACAGCAGGTTGGAGCAGCCTGTATCTCAGCACAGGAATAAGGTAGGGAAGAATTCAAATACTCATTTTGACTGCCTCCAGAAGTTAGATCAGATGGCAAATTGGATTTGGTGCTAGGCCTTTCCCTTTAGGTTTTACCCCAACAATGTTTTCATTAGTTTCGCTCACTCTCGAAATCAAGCATTTTACAGCAGGTTGGAGCAGCCTGTATCTCAGCACAGGAATAAGGTAGGGAAGAATTCTAAGGATCATTTTGACTGCCTCCAGAAGTTAGATCAGATGGCAAATTGGATTTGGTGCTAGGTCTTTCCCTTTAGGTTTTACCCCAACAATGTTTTCATTAGTTTCGCTCACCTCTCGAAATCAAGCATTTTACAGCAGGTTGGAGCAGCCTGTATCTCAGCACAGAATAAGGTAGGGAAGAATTCTAAGGATCATTTTGACTGCCTCCAGAAGTTAGATCAGATGGCAAATTGGATTTGGTGCTAGGTCTTTCCCTTTAGGTTTTACCCCAACAATGTTTTCATTAGTTTCGCTCACTCTCGAAATCAAGCATTTTACAGCAGGTTGGAGCAGCCTGTATCTCAGCACAGGAATAAGGTAGGGAAGAATTCTAAGGATCATTTTGACTGCCTCCAGAAGTTAGATCAGATGGCAAATTGGATTTGGTGCTAGGTCTTTCCCTTTAGGTTTTACCCCAACAATGTTTTCATTAGTTTCGCTCACTCTCGAAAATCAAGCATTTTACAGCAGGTTGGGAGCAGCCTGTATCTCAGCACAGGAATAAGGTAGGGAAGAATTCTAAGGATCATTTTGACTGCCTCCAGAAGTTAGATCAGATGGCAAATTGGATTTGGTGCTAGGTCTTTCCCTTTAGGTTTTACCCCAACAATGTTTTCATTAGTTTCGCTCACTCTCGAAATCAAGCATTTTACAGCAGGTTGGAGCAGCCTGTATCTCAGCACAGGAATAAGGTAGGGAAGAATTCTAAGGATCATTTTGACTGCCTCCAGAAGTTAGATCAGATGGCAAATTGGATTTGGTGCTAGGTCTTTCCCTTTAGGTTTTACCCCAACAATGTTTTCATTAGTTTCGCTCACTCTCGAAATCAAGCATTTTACAGCAGGTTGGAGCAGCCTGTATCTCAGCACAGGAATAAGGTAGGGAAAGAATTCTAAGGATCATTTTGACTGCCTCCAGAAGTTAGATCAGATGGCAAATTGGATTTGGTGCTAGGTCTTTCCCTTTAGGTTTTACCCCAACAATGTTTTCATTAGTTTCGCTCACTCTCGAAATCAAGCATTTTACCAGCAGGTTGGAGCAGCCTGTATCTCAGCACAGGAATAAGGTAGGGAAGAATTCTAAGGATCATTTTGACTGCCTCCAGAAGTTAGATCAGATGGCAAATTGGATTTGGTGCTAGGTCTTTCCCTTTAGGTTTTACCCCAACAATGTTTTCATTAGTTTCGCTCACTCTCGAAATCAAGCATTTTACAGCAGGTTGGAGCAGCCTGTATCTCAGCACAGGAATAAGGTAGGGAAGAATTCTAAGGATCATTTTGACTGCCTCCAGAAGTTAGATCAGATGGCAAATTGGATTTGGGTGCTAGGTCTTTCCCTTTAGGTTTTAACCCCAACAATGTTTTCATTAGTTTCGCTCACTCTCGAAATCAAGCATTTTACAGCAGGTTGGAGCAGCCTGTATCTCAGCACAGGAATAAGGTAGGGAAGAATTCAAATACTCATTTTGACTTGCCTCCAGAAGTTAGATCAGATGGCAAATTGGATTTGGTGCTAGGTCTTTCCCTTTAGGTTTTACCCCAACAATGTTTTCATTAGTTTCGCTCACTCTCGAAATCAAGCATTTTACAGCAGGTTGGAGCAGCCTGTATCTCAGCACAGGAATAAGGTAGGGAAGAATTCTAAGGATCATTTTGACTGCCTCCAGAAGTTAGATCAGATGGCAAATTGGATTTGGTGCTAGGTCTTTCCCTTTAGGTTTTACCCCAACAATGTTTTTCATTAGTTTCGCTCACTCTCGAAATCAAGCATTTTACAGCAGGTTGGAGCAGCCTGTATCTCAGCACAGGAATAAGGTAGGGAAGAATTCAAATACTCATTTTGACTGCCTCCAGAAGTTAGATCAGATGGCAAATTGGATTTGGTGCTAGGTCTTTCCCTTTAGGTTTTACCCCAACAATGTTTTCATTAGTTTCGCTCACTCTCGAAATCAAGCATTTTACAGCAGGTTGGAGCAGCCTGTATCTCAGCACAGGAATAAGGTAGGGAAGAATTCTAAGGATCATTTTGACTGCCTCCAGAAGTTAGATCAGATGGCAAATTGGATTTGGTGCTAGGTCTTTCCCCTTTAGGTTTTACCCCAACAATGTTTTCATTAGTTTCGCTCACTCTCGAAATCAAGCATTTTACAGCAGGTTGGAGCAGCCTGTATCTCAGCACAGGAATAAGGTAGGGAAGAATTCTAAGGATCATTTTGACTGCCTCCAGAAGTTAGATCAGATGGCAAATTGGATTTGGTGCTAGGTTCTTTCCCTTTAGGTTTTACCCCAACAATGTTTTCATTAGTTTCGCTCACTCTCGAAATCAAGCATTTTACAGCAGGTTGGAGCAGCCTGTATCTCAACACTGGAATAAGGTAGGGAAGAATTCAAATACTCATTTTGACTGCCTCCAGAAGTTAGATCAGATGGCCAATGCAATTTGGTGCTAGGTCTTTCCCTTTAGGTTTTACCCCAACAATGTTTTCATTAGTTTCGCTCACTCTCGAAATCAAGCATTTTACAGCAGGTTAGAGCAGCCTGTATCTCAGCACAGGAATAAGGTAGGGAAGAATTCTAAGGATCATTTTGACTGCCTCCAGAAGTTAGATCAGATGGCAAATTGGATTTGGTGCTAGGTCTTTCCCTTTAGGTTTTACCCCAACAATGTTTTCATTAGTTTCGCTCACTCTCGAAATCAAGCATTTTACAGCAGGTTGGAGCAGCCTGTATCTCAGCACAGGAATAAGGTAGGGAAGAATTCTAAGGATCATTTTTGACTGCCTCCAGAAGTTAGATCAGATGGCAAATTGGATTTGGTGCTAGGTCTTTCCCTTTAGGTTTTACCCCAACAATGTTTTCATTAGTTTCGCTCACTCTCGAAATCAAGCATTTTACAGCAGGGTTGGAGCAGCCTGTATCTCAGCACAGGAATAAGGTAGGGAAGAATTCTAAGGATCATTTTGACTGCCTCCAGAAGTTAGATCAGATGGCAAATTGGATTTGGTGCTAGGTCTTTCCCTTTAGGTTTTACCCCAACAATGTTTTCATTAGTTTCGCTCACTCTCGAAATCAAGCATTTTACAGCAGGTTGGAGGCAGCCTGTATCTCAGCACAGGAATAAGGTAGGGAAGAATTCTAAGGATCATTTTGACTGCCTCCAGAAGTTAGATCAGATGGCAAATTGGATTTGGTGCTAGGTCTTTCCCTTTAGGTTTTACCCCAACAATGGTTTTCATTAGTTTCGCTCACTCTCGAAATCAAGCATTTTACAGCAGGTTGGAGCAGCCTGTATCTCAGCACAGGAATAAGGTAGGGAAGAATTCAAATACTCATTTTGACTGCCTCCAGAAGTTAGATCAGATGGCCAATGCAATTTGGTGCTAGGTCTTTCCCTTTAGGTTTTACCCCAACAATGTTTTCATTAGTTTCGCTCACTCTCGAAATCAAGCATTTTACAGCAGGTTGGAGCAGCCTGTATCTCAGCACAGGAATAAGGTAGGGAAGAATTCAAATACTCATTTTGACTGCCTCCAGAAGTTAGATCAGATGGCCAATGCAAGTTGGTGCTAGGTCTTTTCCCTTTAGGTTTTACCCCCAACAATGTTTTCATTAGTTTCGCTCACTCTCGAAATCAAGCATTTTACAGGCAGGTTGGAGCAGCCTGTATCTCAGCACAGGAATAAGGTAGGGAAGAATTCTAAGGATCATTTTGACTGCCTCCAGAAGTTAGATCAGATGGCCAATGCAATTTGGTGCTAGGCCTTTCCCTTTAGGTTTTACCCCAACAATGTTTTCATTAGTTTCGCTCACTCTCGAAATCAAGCATTTTACAGCAGGTTGGAGCAGCCTGTATCTCAGCACAGGGAATAAGGTAGGGAAGAATTCTAAGGATCATTTTGACTGCCTCCAGAAGTTAGATCAGATGGCAAATTGGATTTGGTGCTAGGTCTTTCCCTTTAGGTTTTACCCCAAACAATGTTTTCATTAGTTTCGCTCACTCTCGAAATCAAGCATTTTACAGCAGGTTGGAGCAGCCTGTATCTCAGCACAGGAATAAGGTAGGGAAGAATTCTAAGGATCATTTTGACTGGCCCTCCAGAAGTTAGATCAGATGGCAAATTGGATTTGGTGCTAGGTCTTTCCCTTTAGGTTTTACCCCAACAATGTTTTCATTAGTTTCGCTCACTCTCGAAATCAAGCATTTTACAGCAGGTTGGAGCAGCCTGTATCTCAGCACAGGAATAAGGTAGGGAAGAATTCAAATACTCATTTTGACTGCCTCCAGAAGTTAGATCAGATGGCCAATGGCAATTTGGTGCTAGGTCTTTCCCTTTAGGTTTTACCCCAACAATGTTTTCATTAGTTTCGCTCACTCTCGAAATCAAGCATTTTACAGCAGGTTGGAGCAGCCTGTATCTCAGCACAGGAATAAGGTAGGGAAGAATTCTAAGGATCATTTTGACTGCCTCCAGAATTTAGATCAGATGGCAAATTGGATTTGGTGCTAGGTCTTTCCCTTTAGGTTTTACCCCAACAATGTTTTCATTAGTTTCGCTCACTCTCGAAATCAAGCATTTTACAGCAGGTTGGAGCAGCCTGTATCTCAGCACAGGAATAAGGTAAGGGAAGAGAATTCTAAGGGATCATTTTGACTGCCTCCAGAAGTTAGATCAGATGGCCAATGCAATTTGGTGCTAGGCCTTTTCCCTTTAGGTTTTACCCCAACAATGTTTTCCATTAGTTTCGCTCACTCTCGAAATCAAGCATTTTACAGCAGGTTGGAGCAGCCTGTATCTCAGCACAGGAATAAGGTAGGGAAGAATTCTAAGGATCATTTTGACTGCCTCCAGAAGTTAGATCAGATGGCCAATGGCAATTTGGTGCTAGGTCTTTCCCTTTAGGTTTTACCCCAACAATGTTTTCATTAGTTTCGCTCACTCTCGAAATCAAGCATTTTACAGCAGGTTGGAGCAGCCTGTATCTCAGCACAGGAATAAGGTAGGGAAGAATTCTAAGGACTCATTTTGACTGCCTCCAGAAGTTAGATCAGATGGCCAATGGAATTTGGTGCTAGGCCTTTCCCTTTAGGTTTTACCCCAACAATGTTTTTCATTAGTTTCGCTCACTCTCGAAATCAAGCATTTTACAGCAGGTTGGAGCAGCCTGTATCTCAGCACAGGAATAAGGTAGGGAAGAATTCAAATACTCATTTTCTGACTGCCTCCAGAAGTTAGATCAGATGGCCAATTGGAATTTGGTGCTAGGTCTTTCCCTTTAGGTTTTACCCCAACAATGGTTTTCATTAGTTTCGCTCACTCTCGAAATCAAGCATTTTACAGCAGGTTGGAGCAGCCTGTATCTCAGCACAGGAATAAGGTAGGGAAGAATTCTAAGGATCACTTTTGACTGCCTTCCAGAAGTTAGATCAGATGGCAAATTGGATTTGGTGCTAGGCCTTTCCCTTTAGGTTTTACCCCAACAATGTTTTTCATTAGTTTCGCTCAGCTCTCGAAATCAAGCATTTTACAGCAGGTTGGAGCAGCCCTGTATCTCAGCACAGGAATAAGGTAGGGAAGAATTCTAAGGATCATTTTGACTGCCTCCAGAAGTTAGATCAGATGGCAAATTGGATTTGGTGCTAGGGTCTTTCCCTTTAGGTTTTACCCCAACAATGTTTTCATTAGTTTCGCTCACTCTCGAAATCAAGCATTTTACAGCAGGTTGGAGCAGCCTGTATCTCAGCACAGGAAATAAGGGTAAGGAAGAATTCTAAGGATCATTTTTGACTGCCTCCAGAAGTTAGATCAGATGGGCCAATGGAATTTGGTGCTAGGCCTTTCCCTTTAGGTTTTACCCCAACAATGTTTTCATTAGTTTCGCTCACTCTCGAAATCAAGCATTTTACAGCAGGTTGGAGCAGCCTGTATCTCAGCACAGGAATAAGGTAGGGAAGAATTCTAAGTACTCATTTTGACTGCCTCCAGAAGTTAGATCAGATGGCCAATGGAATTTGGTGCTAGGTCTTTCCCTTTAGGTTTTACCCCAACAATGTTTTCATTAGTTTCGCTCACTCTCGGAAATCAAGCATTTTACAGCAGGTTGGAGCAGCCTGTATCTCAGCACCAGGAATAAGGTAGGGAAGAATTCTAAGGACTCATTTTGACTGCCTCCAGAAGTTAGATCAGATGGCCAAATTGGATTTGGTGCTAGGTCCTTTCCCGTTTAGGTTTTACCCCAACAATGTTTTTCATTAGTTTCGCTCACTCTCGAAATCAAGCATTTTACAGCAGGTTGGAGCAGCCTGTATCTCAGCACAGGGAATAAGGTAGGGAAGAATTCAAATACTCATTTTGGACTGCCTCCAGAAGTTAGATCAGATGGCCAAATGCAATTTGGTGCTAGGCCTTCTTCCCTTTAGGGTTTTACCCCAACAATGTTTTCATTAGTTTCGCTCACTCTCGAAATCAAGCATTTTACAGCAGGTTGGAGCAGCCTGTATCTCAGCACAGGAATAAGGTAGGGAAGAATTCAAATACTCATTTTGACTGCCTCCAGAAGTTAGATCAGATGGCAAATTGGATTTGGTGCTAGGCCTTTCCCTTTAGGTTTTACCCCAACAATGTTTTCATTAGTTTCGCTCACTCTCGAAATCAAGCATTTTACAGCAGGTTGGAGAGCAGCCTGTATCTCAGCACAGGAATAAGGTAGGGAAGAATTCTAGAGGATCATTTTGACTGCCTCCAGAAGTTAGATCAGATGGCAAATTGGAGTTTGGTGCTAGGTCTTTTCCCTTTAGGTTTTACCCCCACACAATGTTTTCATTAGTTTCGCTCACTCTCGAAATCAAGCATTTTACAGCAGGTTGGAGCAGCCTGTATCTCAGCACAGGAATAAGGTAGGGAAGAATTCTAAGGATCATTTTGACTGCCTCCAGAAGTTAGATCAGATGGCAAATTGGATTTGGTGCTAGGTCTTTCCCTTTAGGTTTTACCCCAACAATGTTTTCATTAGTTTCGCTCACTCTCGAAATCAAGCATTTTACAGCAGGTTGGAGCAGCCTGTATCTCAGCACAGGAATAAGGTAGGGAAGAATTCTAAGGATCATTTTGACTGCCTCCAGAAGTTAGATCAGATGGGCAAATTGGATTTGGTGCTAGGTCTTTCCCTTTTAGGTTTTACCCCAACAATGTTTTCATTAGTTTCGCTCACTCTCGAAATCAAGCATTTTACAGCAGGTTGGAGCAGCCTGTATCTCAGCACAGGAATAAGGTAGGGGAAGAATTCTAAGGATCATTTTGACTGCCTCCAGAAGTTAGATCAGATGGCAAATTGGATTTAGGTGCTAGGTCTTTCCCTTTAGGTTTTACCCCAACAATGTTTTCATTAGTTTCGCTCACTCTCGAAATCAAGCATTTTACAGCAGGTTGGAGCAGCCTGTATCTCAGCACAGGAATAAGGTAGGGAAGAATTCTAAGGATCATTTTGACTGCCTCCAGAAGTTAGATCAGATGGCAAATTGGATTTTGGTGCTAGGTCTTTCCCTTTAGGTTTTACCCCAACAATGTTTTCATTAGTTTCGCTCACTCTCGAAATCAAGCATTTTACAGCAGGTTGGAGCAGCCTGTATCTCAGCACAGGAATAAGGT
This sequence comes from Melanerpes formicivorus, assembly GCF_026170545.1. NCBI lineage: Eukaryota > Metazoa > Chordata > Aves > Piciformes > Picidae > Melanerpes > Melanerpes formicivorus. Next base: position 12,365 of record NW_027143189.1, read on the forward strand.
AGGGAAGAATTCTAAGGATCATTTTGACTGCCTCCAGAAGTTAGATCAGATGGCAAATTGGATTTTGGTGCTAGGTCTTTCCCTTTAGGTTTTACCCCAACAATGTTTTCATTAGTTTCGCTCACTCTCGAAATCAAGCATTTTACAGCAGGTTGGAGCAGCCTGTATCTCAGCACAGGAATAAGGTAGGGAAGAATTCTAAGGATCATTTTTGACTGCCTCCAGAAGTTAGATCAGATGGCAAATTGGATTTGGTGCTAGGTCTTTCCCTTTAGGGTTTTACCCCCAACAATGTTTTCATTAGTTTCGCTCACTTCTCGAAATCAAGCATTTTACAGCAGGTTGGAGCAGCCTGTATCTCAGCACAGGAATAAGGTAGGGAAGAATTCTAAGGATCATTTTGACTGCCTCCAGAAGTTAGATCAGATGGCAAATTGGATTTGGTGCTAGGTCTTTCCCTTTAGGTTTTACCCCAACAATGTTTTCATTAGTTTCGCTCCACTCTCGAAATCAAGCATTTTACAGCAGGTTGGAGCAGCCTGTATCTCAGCACAGGAATAAGGTAGGGGAAGGAATTCAAATACTCATTTTGACTGCCTCCAGAAGTTAGATCAGATGGCAAATTGGATTTGGTGCTAGGTCTTTCCCTTTAGGCTTTCCCTTTAGGTTTTACCCCAACAATGTTTTCATTAGTTTCGCTCACTCTCGAAATCAAGCATTTTACAGCAGGTTGGAGCAGCCTGTATCTCAGCACAGGAATAAGGTAGGGAAGAATTCTAAGGATCATTTTGACTGCCTCCAGAAGTTAGATCAGATGGCAAATTGGATTTGGTGCTAGGTCTTTCCCTTTAGGTTTTACCCCAACAATGTTTTCATTAGTTTCGCTCACTCTCGAAATCAAGCATTTTACAGCAGGTTGGAGCAGCCTGTATCTCAGCACAGGAATAAGGTAGGGAAGAATTCAAATACTCATTTTGACTGCCTCCAGAAGTTAGATCAGATGGCAAATTGGATTTGGTGCTAGGTCTTTCCCTTTAGGTTTTACCCCAACAATGTTTTCATTAGTTTCGCTCACTCTCGAAATCAAGCATTTTACAGCAGGTTGGAGCAGCCTGTATCTCAGCACAGGAATAAGGTAGGGAAGAATTCTAAGGATCATTTTGACTGCCTCCAGAAGTTAGATCAGATGGCAAATTGGATTTGGTGCTAGGTCTTTCCCTTTAGGTTTTACCCCAACAATGTTTTCATTAGTTTCGCTCACTCTCGAAATCAAGCATTTTACAGCAGGTTGGAGCAGCCTGTATCTCAGCACAGGAATAAGGTAGGGAAGAATTCTAAGGATCATTTTGACTGCCTCCAGAAGTTAGATCAGATGGCAAATTGGATTTGGTGCTAGGTCTTTCCCTTTAGGTTTTACCCCAACAATGTTTTCATTAGTTTCGCTCACTCTCGAAATCAAGCATTTTACAGCAGGTTGGAGCAGCCTGTATCTCAACACTGGAATAAGGTAGGGAAGAATTCAAATACTCATTTTGACTGCCTCCAGAAGTTAGATCAGATGGCCAATGCAATTTGGTGCTAGGTCTTTCCCTTTAGGTTTTACCCCAACAATGTTTTCATTAGTTTCGCTCACTCTCGAAATCAAGCATTTTACAGCAGGTTAGAGCAGCCTGTATCTCAGCACAGGAATAAGGTAGGGAAGAATTCTAAGGATCATTTTGACTGCCTCCAGAAGTTAGATCAGATGGCAAATTGGATTTGGTGCTAGGTCTTTCCCTTTAGGTTTTACCCCAACAATGTTTTCATTAGTTTCGCTCACTCTCGAAATCAAGCATTTTACAGCAGGTTGGAGCAGCCTGTATCTCAGCACAGGAATAAGGTAGGGAAGAATTCTAAGGATCATTTTGACTGCCTCCAGAAGTTAGATCAGATGGCAAATTGGATTTGGTGCTAGGTCTTTCCCTTTAGGTTTTACCCCAACAATGTTTTCATTAGTTTCGCTCACTCTCGAAATCAAGCATTTTACAGCAGGTTGGAGCAGCCTGTATCTCAGCACAGGAATAAGGTAGGGAAGAATTCTAAGGATCATTTTGACTGCCTCCAGAAGTTAGATCAGATGGCAAATTGGATTTGGTGCTAGGTCTTTCCCTTTAGGTTTTACCCCAACAATGTTTTCATTAGTTTCGCTCACTCTCGAAATCAAGCATTTTACAGCAGGTTGGAGCAGCCTGTATCTCAGCACAGGAATAAGGTAGGGAAGAATTCTAAGGATCATTTTGACTGCCTCCAGAAGTTAGATCAGATGGCAAATTGGATTTGGTGCTAGGTCTTTCCCTTTAGGTTTTACCCCAACAATGTTTTCATTAGTTTCGCTCACTCTCGAAATCAAGCATTTTACAGCAGGTTGGAGCAGCCTGTATCTCAGCACAGGAATAAGGTAGGGAAGAATTCAAATACTCATTTTGACTGCCTCCAGAAGTTAGATCAGATGGCCAATGCAATTTGGTGCTAGGTCTTTCCCTTTAGGTTTTACCCCAACAATGTTTTCATTAGTTTCGCTCACTCTCGAAATCAAGCATTTTACAGCAGGTTGGAGCAGCCTGTATCTCAGCACAGGAATAAGGTAGGGAAGAATTCAAATACTCATTTTGACTGCCTCCAGAAGTTAGATCAGATGGCCAATGCAAGTTGGTGCTAGGTCTTTCCCTTTAGGTTTTACCCCAACAATGTTTTCATTAGTTTCGCTCACTCTCGAAATCAAGCATTTTACAGCAGGTTGGAGCAGCCTGTATCTCAGCACAGGAATAAGGTAGGGAAGAATTCTAAGGATCATTTTGACTGCCTCCAGAAGTTAGATCAGATGGCCAATGCAATTTGGTGCTAGGCCTTTCCCTTTAGGTTTTACCCCAACAATGTTTTCATTAGTTTCGCTCACTCTCGAAATCAAGCATTTTACAGCAGGTTGGAGCAGCCTGTATCTCAGCACAGGAATAAGGTAGGGAAGAATTCTAAGGATCATTTTGACTGCCTCCAGAAGTTAGATCAGATGGCCAATGCAATTTGGTGCTAGGCCTTTCCCTTTAGGTTTTACCCCAACAATGTTTTCATTAGTTTCGCTCACTCTCGAAATCAAGCATTTTACAGCAGGTTGGAGCAGCCTGTATCTCAGCACAGTAATAAGGTAGGGAAGAATTCAAATACTCATTTTGACTGCCTCTAGAAGTTAGATCAGATGGCCAATGGAATTTGGTGCTAGGTCTTTCCCTTTAGGTTTTACCCCAACAATGTTTTCATTAGTTTCGCTCACTCTCGAAATCAAGCATTTTACAGCAGGTTGGAGCAGCCTGTATCTCAGCACAGGAATAAGGTAGGGAAGAATTCAAATACTCATTTTGACTGCCTCTAGAAGTTAGATCAGATGGCCAATGGAATTTGGTGCTAGGTCTTTCCCTTTAGGTTTTACCCCAACAATGTTTTCATTAGTTTCGCTCACTCTCGAAATCAAGCATTTTACAGCAGGTTGGAGCAGCCTGTATCTCAGCACAGGAATAAGGTAGGGAAGAATTCTAAGGATCATTTTGACTGCCTCCAGAAGTTAGATCAGATGGCAAATTGGATTTGGTGCTAGGTCTTTCCCTTTAGGTTTTACCCCAACAATGTTTTCATTAGTTTCGCTCACTCTCGAAATCAAGCATTTTACAGCAGGTTGGAGCACCCTGTATCTCAGCACAGGAATAAGGTAGGGAAGAATTCAAATACTCATTTTGACTGCCTCCAGAAGTTAGATCAGATGGCCAATGCAATTTGGTGCTAGGTCTTTCCCTTTAGGTTTTACCCCAACAATGTTTTCATTAGTTTCGCTCACTCTCGAAATCAAGCATTTTACAGCAGGTTGGAGCAGCCTGTATCTCAGCACAGGAATAAGGTAGGGAAGAATTCAAATACTCATTTTGACTGCCTCCAGAAGTTAGATCAGATGGCCAATGCAATTTGGTGCTAGGCCTTTCCCTTTAGGTTTTACCCCAACAATGTTTTCATTAGTTTCGCTCACTCTCGAAATCAAGCATTTTACAGCAGGTTGGAGCAGCCTGTATCTCAGCACAGTAATAAGGTAGGGAAGAATTCAAATACTCATTTTGACTGCCTCTAGAAGTTAGATCAGATGGCCAATGGAATTTGGTGCTAGGTCTTTCCCTTTAGGTTTTACCCCAACAATGTTTTCATTAGTTTCGCTCACTCTCGAAATCAAGCATTTTACAGCAGGTTGGAGCAGCCTGTATCTCAGCACAGGAATAAGGTAGGGAAGAATTCTAAGGATCATTTTGACTGCCTCCAGAAGTTAGATCAGATGGCAAATTGGATTTGGTGCTAGGTCTTTCCCTTTAGGTTTTACCCCAACAATGTTTTCATTAGTTTCGCTCACTCTCGAAATCAAGCATTTTACAGCAGGTTGGAGCAGCCTGTATCTCAGCACAGGAATAAGGTAGGGAAGAATTCAAATACTCATTTTGACTGCCTCCAGAAGTTAGATCAGATGGCCAATGCAATTTGGTGCTAGGTCTTTCCCTTTAGGTTTTACCCCAACAATGTTTTCATTAGTTTCGCTCACTCTCGAAATCAAGCATTTTACAGCAGGTTGGAGCAGCCTGTATCTCAGCACAGGAATAAGGTAGGGAAGAATTCAAATACTCATTTTGACTGCCTCCAGAAGTTAGATCAGATGGCAAATTGGATTTGGTGCTAGGTCTTTCCCTTTAGGTTTTACCCCAACAATGTTTTCATTAGTTTCGCTCATTCTCGAAATCAAGCATTTTACAGCAGGTTGGAGCAGCCTGTATCTCAGCACAGGAATAAGGTAGGGAAGAATTCTAAGGATCATTTTGACTGCCTCCAGAAGTTAGATCAGATGGCAAATTGGATTTGGTGCTAGGTCTTTCCCTTTAGGTTTTACCCCAACAATGTTTTCATTAGTTTCGCTCACTCTCGAAATCAAGCATTTTACAGCAGGTTGGAGCAGCCTGTATCTCAGCACAGGAATAAGGTAGGGAAGAATTCTAAGGATCATTTTGACTGCCTCCAGAAGTTAGATCAGATGGCAAATTGGATTTGGTGCTAGGTCTTTCCCTTTAGGTTTTACCCCAACAATGTTTTCATTAGTTTCGCTCACTCTCGAAATCAAGCATTTTACAGCAGGTTGGAGCAGCCTGTATCTCAGCACAGGAATAAGGTAGGGAAGAATTCAAATACTCATTTTGACTGCCTCCAGAAGTTAGATCAGATGGCCAATGCAATTTGGTGCTAGGTCTTTCCCTTTAGGTTTTACCCCAACAATGTTTTCATTAGTTTCGCTCACTCTCGAAATCAAGCATTTTACAGCAGGTTGGAGCAGCCTGTATCTCAGCACAGGAATAAGGTAGGGAAGAATTCAAATACTCATTTTGACTGCCTCCAGAAGTTAGATCAGATGGCCAATGCAAGTTGGTGCTAGGTCTTTCCCTTTAGGTTTTACCCCAACAATGTTTTCATTAGTTTCGCTCACTCTCGAAATCAAGCATTTTACAGCAGGTTGGAGCAGCCTGTATCTCAGCACAGGAATAAGGTAGGGAAGAATTCTAAGGATCATTTTGACTGCCTCCAGAAGTTAGATCAGATGGCCAATGCAATTTGGTGCTAGGCCTTTCCCTTTAGGTTTTACCCCAACAATGTTTTCATTAGTTTCGCTCACTCTCGAAATCAAGCATTTTACAGCAGGTTGGAGCAGCCTGTATCTCAGCACAGGAATAAGGTAGGGAAGAATTCAAATACTCATTTTGACTGCCTCCAGAAGTTAGATCAGATGGCCAATGCAATTTGGTGCTAGGTCTTTCCCTTTAGGTTTTACCCCAACAATGTTTTCATTAGTTTCGCTCACTCTCGAAATCAAGCATTTTACAGCAGGTTGGAGCAGCCTGTATCTCAGCACAGGAATAAGGTAGGGAAGAATTCAAATACTCATTTTGACTGCCTCCAGAAGTTAGATCAGATGGCCAATGCAATTTGGTGCTAGGCCTTTCCCTTTAGGTTTTACCCCAACAATGTTTTCATTAGTTTCGCTCACTCTCGAAATCAAGCATTTTACAGCAGGTTGGAGCAGCCTGTATCTCAGCACAGTAATAAGGTAGGGAAGAATTCAAATACTCATTTTGACTGCCTCTAGAAGTTAGATCAGATGGCCAATGCAATTTGGTGCTAGGTCTTTCCCTTTAGGTTTTACCCCCAACAATGTTTTCATTAGTTTCGCTCACTCTCGAAATCAAGCATTTTACAGCAGGTTGGAGCAGCCTGTATCTCAGCGCAGGAATAAGGTAGGGAAGAATTCTAAGGATCATTTTGACTGCCTCCAGAAGTTAGATCAGATGGCAAATTGGATTTGGTGCTAGGTCTTTCCCTTTAGGTTTTACCCCAACAATGTTTTCATTAGTTTCGCTCACTCTCGAAATCAAGCATTTTACAGCAGGTTGGAGCAGCCTGTATCTCAGCACAGGAATAAGGTAGGGAAGAATTCAAATACTCATTTTGACTGCCTCCAGAAGTTAGATCAGATGGCAAATTGGATTTGGTGCTAGGCCTTTCCCTTTAGGTTTTACCCCAACAATGTTTTCATTAGTTTCGCTCACTCTCGAAATCAAGCATTTTACAGCAGGTTGGAGCAGCCTGTATCTCAGCACAGGAATAAGGTAGGGAAGAATTCAAATACTCATTTTGACTGCCTCCAGAAGTTAGATCAGATGGCAAATTGGATTTGGTGCTAGGTCTTTCCCTTTAGGTTTTACCCCAACAATGTTTTCATTAGTTTCGCTCACTCTCGAAATCAAGCATTTTACAGCAGGTTGGAGCAGCCTGTATCTCAGCACAGGAATAAGGTAGGGAAGAATTCTAAGGATCATTTTGACTGCCTCCAGAAGTTAGATCAGATGGCAAATTGGATTTGGTGCTAGGTCTTTCCCTTTAGGTTTTACCCCAACAATGTTTTCATTAGTTTCGCTCACTCTCGAAATCAAGCATTTTACAGCAGGTTGGAGCAGCCTGTATCTCAGCACAGGAATAAGGTAGGGAAGAATTCTAAGGATCATTTTGACTGCCTCCAGAAGTTAGATCAGATGGCAAATTGGATTTGGTGCTAGGTCTTTCCCTTTAGGTTTTACCCCAACAATGTTTTCATTAGTTTCGCTCATTCTCGAAATCAAGCATTTTACAGCAGGTTGGAGCAGCCTGTATCTCAGCACAGGAATAAGGTAGGGAAGAATTCTAAGGATCATTTTGACTGCCTCCAGAAGTTAGATCAGATGGCCAATGGAATTTGGTGCTAGGTCTTTCCCCTTTAGGTTTTACCCCAACAATGTTTTCATTAGTTTCGCTCACTCTCGAAATCAAGCATTTTACAGCAGGTTGGAGCAGCCTGTATCTCAGCACAGGAATAAGGTAGGGAAGAATTCTAAGGATCATTTTGACTGCCTCCAGAAGTTAGATCAGATGGCAAATTGGATTTGGTGCTAGGTCTTTCCCTTTAGGTTTTACCCCAACAATGTTTTCATTAGTTTCGCTCACTCTCGAAATCAAGCATTTTACAGCAGGTTGGAGCAGCCTGTATCTCAGCACAGGAATAAGGTAGGGAAGAATTCTAAGGATCATTTTGACTGCCTCCAGAAGTTAGATCAGATGGCAAATTGGATTTGGTGCTAGGCCTTTCCCTTTAGGTTTTACCCCAACAATGTTTTCATTAGTTTCGCTCACTCTCGAAATCAAGCATTTTACAGCAGGTTGGAGCAGCCTGTATCTCAGCACAGGAATAAGGTAGGGAAGAATTCAAATACTCATTTTGACTGCCTCCAGAAGTTAGATTAGATGGCCAATGCAATTTGGTGCTAGGTCTTTCCCTTTAGGTTTTACCCCAACAATGTTTTCATTAGTTTCGCTCACTCTCGAAATCAAGCATTTTACAGCAGGTTGGAGCAGCCTGTATCTCAGCACAGGAATAAGGTAGGGAAGAATTCAAATACTCATTTTGACTGCCTCCAGAAGTTAGATCAGATGGCAAATTGGATTTGGTGCTAGGCCTTTCCCTTTAGGTTTTACCCCAACAATGTTTTCATTAGTTTCGCTCACTCTCGAAATCAAGCATTTTACAGCAGGTTGGAGCAGCCTGTATCTCAGCACAGGAATAAGGTAGGGAAGAATTCAAATACTCATTTTGACTGCCTCCAGAAGTTAGATCAGATGGCAAATTGGATTTGGTGCTAGGTCTTTCCCTTTAGGTTTTACCCCAACAATGTTTTCATTAGTTTCGCTCACTCTCGAAATCAAGCATTTTACAGCAGGTTGGAGCAGCCTGTATCTCAGCACAGGAATAAGGTAGGGAAGAATTCTAAGGATCATTTTGACTGCCTCCAGAAGTTAGATCAGATGGCAAATTGGATTTGGTGCTAGGTCTTTCCCTTTAGGTTTTACCCCAACAATGTTTTCATTAGTTTCGCTCACTCTCGAAATCAAGCATTTTACAGCAGGTTGGAGCAGCCTGTATCTCAGCACAGGAATAAGGTAGGGAAGAATTCTAAGGATCATTTTGACTGCCTCCAGAAGTTAGATCAGATGGCAAATTGGATTTGGTGCTAGGTCTTTCCCTTTAGGTTTTACCCCAACAATGTTTTCATTAGTTTCGCTCATTCTCGAAATCAAGCATTTTACAGCAGGTTGGAGCAGCCTGTATCTCAGCACAGGAATAAGGTAGGGAAGAATTCTAAGGATCATTTTGACTGCCTCCAGAAGTTAGATCAGATGGCCAATGGAATTTGGTGCTAGGTCTTTCCCTTTAGGTTTTACCCCAACAATGTTTTCATTAGTTTCGCTCACTCTCGAAATCAAGCATTTTACAGCAGGTTGGAGCAGCCTGTATCTCAGCACAGGAATAAGGTAGGGAAGAATTCTAAGGATCATTTTGACTGCCTCCAGAAGTTAGATCAGATGGCAAATTGGATTTGGTGCTAGGTCTTTCCCTTTAGGTTTTACCCCAACAATGTTTTCATTAGTTTCGCTCACTCTCGAAATCAAGCATTTTACAGCAGGTTGGAGCAGCCTGTATCTCAGCACAGGAATAAGGTAGGGAAGAATTCTAAGGATCATTTTGACTGCCTCCAGAAGTTAGATCAGATGGCAAATTGGATTTGGTGCTAGGCCTTTCCCTTTAGGTTTTACCCCAACAATGTTTTCATTAGTTTCGCTCACTCTCGAAATCAAGCATTTTACAGCAGGTTGGAGCAGCCTGTATCTCAGCACAGGAATAAGGTAGGGAAGAATTCAAATACTCATTTTGACTGCCTCCAGAAGTTAGATTAGATGGCCAATGCAATTTGGTGCTAGGTCTTTCCCTTTAGGTTTTACCCCAACAATGTTTTCATTAGTTTCGCTCACTCTCGAAATCAAGCATTTTACAGCAGGTTGGAGCAGCCTGTATCTCAGCACAGGAATAAGGTAGGGAAGAATTCAAATACTCATTTTGACTGCCTCCAGAAGTTAGATCAGATGGCCAATGCAATTTGGCGCTAGGTCTTTCCCTTTAGGTTTTACCCCAACAATGTTTTCATTAGTTTCGCTCACTCTCGAAATCAAGCATTTTACAGCAGGTTGGAGCAGCCTGTATCTCAGCACAGGAATAAGGTAGGGAAGAATTCTAAGGATCATTTTGACTGCCTCCAGAAGTTAGATCAGATGGCAAATTGGATTTGGTGCTAGGTCTTTCCCTTTAGGTTTTACCCCAACAATGTTTTCATTAGTTTCGCTCACTCTCGAAATCAAGCATTTTACAGCAGGTTGGAGCAGCCTGTATCTCAGCACAGGAATAAGGTAGGGAAGAATTCAAATACTCATTTTGACTGCCTCCAGAAGTTAGATCAGATGGCCAATGCAATTTGGTGCTAGGTCTTTCCCTTTAGGTTTTACCCCAACAATGTTTTCATTAGTTTCGCTCACTCTCGAAATCAAGCATTTTACAGCAGGTTGGAGCAGCCTGTATCTCAGCACAGGAATAAGGTAGGGAAGAATTCAAATACTCATTTTGACTGCCTCCAGAAGTTAGATCAGATGGCCAATGCAATTTGGTGCTAGGCCTTTCCCTTTAGGTTTTACCCCAACAATGTTTTCATTAGTTTCGCTCACTCTCGAAATCAAGCATTTTACAGCAGGTTGGAGCAGCCTGTATCTCAGCACAGTAATAAGGTAGGGAAGAATTCTAAGGATCATTTTGACTGCCTCCAGAAGTTAGATCAGATGGCAAATTGGATTTGGTGCTAGGCCTTTCCCTTTAGGTTTTACCCCAACAATGTTTTCATTAGTTTCGCTCACTCTCGAAATCAAGCATTTTACAGCAGGTTGGAGCAGCCTGTATCTCAGCACAGGAATAAGGTAGGGAAGAATTCTAAGGATCATTTTGACTGCCTCCAGAAGTTAGATCAGATGGCAAATTGGATTTGGTGCTAGGTCTTTCCCTTTAGGTTTTACCCCAACAATGTTTTCATTAGTTTCGCTCACTCTCGAAATCAAGCATTTTACAGCAGGTTGGAGCAGCCTGTATCTCAGCACAGGAATAAGGTAGGGAAGAATTCAAATACTCATTTTGACTGCCTCCAGAAGTTAGATCAGATGGCCAATGCAATTTGGTGCTAGGTCTTTCCCTTTAGGTTTTACCCCAACAATGTTTTCATTAGTTTCGCTCACTCTCGAAATCAAGCATTTTACAGCAGGTTGGAGCAGCCTGTATCTCAGCACAGGAATAAGGTAGGGAAGAATTCTAAGGATCATTTTGACTGCCTCCAGAAGTTAGATCAGATGGCAAATTGGATTTGGTGCTAGGTCTTTCCCTTTAGGTTTTACCCCAACAATGTTTTCATTAGTTTCGCTCACTCTCGAAATCAAGCATTTTACAGCAGGTTGGAGCAGCCTGTATCTCAGCACAGGAATAAGGTAGGGAAGAATTCTAAGGATCATTTTGACTGCCTCCAGAAGTTAGATCAGATGGCAAATTGGATTTGGTGCTAGGTCTTTCCCTTTAGGTTTTACCCCAACAATGTTTTCATTAGTTTCGCTCACTCTCGAAATCAAGCATTTTACAGCAGGTTGGAGCAGCCTGTATCTCAGCACAGGAATAAGGTAGGGAAGAATTCAAATACTCATTTTGACTGCCTCCAGAAGTTAGATCAGATGGCCAATGCAATTTGGTGCTAGGTCTTTCCCTTTAGGTTTTACCCCAACAATGTTTTCATTAGTTTCGCTCACTCTCGAAATCAAGCATTTTACAGCAGGTTGGAGCAGCCTGTATCTCAGCACAGGAATAAGGTAGGGAAGAATTCTAAGGATCATTTTGACTGCCTCCAGAAGTTAGATCAGATGGCAAATTGGATTTGGTGCTAGGTCTTTCCCTTTAGGTTTTACCCCAACAATGTTTTCATTAGTTTCGCTCACTCTCGAAATCAAGCATTTTACAGCAGGTTGGAGCAGCCTGTATCTCAGCACAGGAATAAGGTAGGGAAGAATTCTAAGGATCATTTTGACTGCCTCCAGAAGTTAGATCAGATGGCAAATTGGATTTGGTGCTAGGTCTTTCCCTTTAGGTTTTACCCCAACAATGTTTTCATTAGTTTCGCTCACTCTCGAAATCAAGCATTTTACAGCAGGTTGGAGCAGCCTGTATCTCAGCACAGGAATAAGGTAGGGAAGAATTCTAAGGATCATTTTGACTGCCTCCAGAAGTTAGATCAGATGGCAAATTGGATTTGGTGCTAGGTCTTTCCCTTTAGGTTTTACCCCAACAATGTTTTCATTAGTTTCGCTCACTCTCGAAATCAAGCATTTTACAGCAGGTTGGAGCAGCCTGTATCTCAGCACAGGAATAAGGTAGGGAAGAATTCTAAGGATCATTTTGACTGCCTCCAGAAGTTAGATCAGATGGCAAATTGGATTTGGTGCTAGGCCTTCCCCTTTAGGTTTTACCCCAACAATGTTTTCATTAGTTTCGCTCACTCTCGAAATCAAGCATTTTACAGCAGGTTGGAGCAGCCTGTATCTCAGCACAGGAATAAGGTAGGGAAGAATTCAAATACTCATTTTGACTGCCTCCAGAAGTTAGATCAGATGGCCAATGCAAGTTGGTGCTAGGTCTTTACCTTTAGGTTTTACCCCAACAATGTTTTCATCAGTTTCGCTCACTCTCGAAATCAAGCATTTTACAGCAGGTTGGAGCACCCTGTATCTCAGCACAGGAATAAGGTAGGGAAGAATTCAAATACTCATTTTGACTGCCTCCAGAAGTTAGATCAGATGGCCAATGCAATTTGGTGCTAGGTCTTTCCCTTTAGGTTTTACCCCAACAATGTTTTCATTAGTTTCGCTCACTCTCGAAATCAAGCATTTTACAGCAGGTTGGAGCAGCCTGTATCTCAGCACAGGAATAAGGTAGGGAAGAATTCTAAGGATCATTTTGACTGCCTCCAGAAGTTAGATCAGATGGCAAATTGGATTTGGTGCTAGGTCTTTCCCTTTAGGTTTTACCCCAACAATGTTTTCATTAGTTTCGCTCACTCTCGAAATCAAGCATTTTACAGCAGGTTGGAGCAGCCTGTATCTCAGCACAGGAATAAGGTAGGGAAGAATTCTAAGGATCATTTTGACTGCCTCCAGAAGTTAGATCAGATGGCAAATTGGATTTGGTGCTAGGTCTTTCCCTTTAGGTTTTACCCCAACAATGTTTTCATTAGTTTCGCTCACTCTCGAAATCAAGCATTTTACAGCAGGTTGGAGCAGCCTGTATCTCAGCACAGGAATAAGGTAGGGAAGAATTCTAAGGATCATTTTGACTGCCTCCAGAAGTTAGATCAGATGGCAAATTGGATTTGGTGCTAGGCCTTCCCCTTTAGGTTTTACCCCAACAATGTTTTCATTAGTTTCGCTCACTCTCGAAATCAAGCATTTTACAGCAGGTTGGAGCAGCCTGTATCTCAGCACAGGAATAAGGTAGGGAAGAATTCAAATACTCATTTTGACTGCCTCCAGAAGTTAGATCAGATGGCCAATGCAAGTTGGTGCTAGGTCTTTACCTTTAGGTTTTACCCCAACAATGTTTTCATCAGTTTCGCTCACTCTCGAAATCAAGCATTTTACAGCAGGTTGGAGCACCCTGTATCTCAGCACAGGAATAAGGTAGGGAAGAATTCAAATACTCATTTTGACTGCCTCCAGAAGTTAGATCAGATGGCCAATGCAATTTGGTGCTAGGTCTTTCCCTTTAGGTTTTACCCCAACAATGTTTTCATTAGTTTCGCTCACTCTCGAAATCAAGCATTTTACAGAAGGTTGGAGCAGCCTGTATCTCAGCACAGGAATAAGGTAGGGAAGAATTCTAAGGATCATTTTGACTGCCTCCAGAAGTTAGGTCAGATGGCAAATTGGATTTGGTGCTAGGCCTTTCCCTTTAGGTTTTACCCCAACAATGTTTTCATTAGTTTCGCTCACTCTCGAAATCAAGCATTTTACAGCAGGTTGGAGCAGCCTGTATCTCAGCACAGGAATAAGGTAGGGGAGAATTCTAAGGATCATTTTGACTGCCTCCAGAAGTTAGATCAGATGGCCAATGCAATTTGGTGCTACGCCTTTCCCTTTAGGTTTTACCCCAACAATGTTTTCATTAGTTTCGCTCACTCTCGAAATCAAGCATTTTACAGCAGGTTGGAGCAGCCTGTATCTCAGCACAGGAATAAGGTAGGGAAGAATTCAAATACTCATTTTGACTGCCTCCAGAAGTTAGATCAGATGGCCAATGCAATTTGGTGCTAGGTCTTTCCCTTTAGGTTTTACCCCAACAATGTTTTCATTAGTTTCGCTCACTCTCGAAATCAAGCATTTTACAGAAGGTTGGAGCAGCCTGTATCTCAGCACAGGAATAAGGTAGGGAAGAATTCAAATACTCATTTTGACTGCCTCCAGAAGTTAGATCAGATGGCAAATTGGATTTGGTGCTAGGCCTTTCCCTTTAGGTTTTACCCCAACAATGTTTTCATTAGTTTCGCTCACTCTCGAAATCAAGCATTTTACAGCAGGTTGGAGCAGCCTGTATCTCAGCACAGGAATAAGGTAGGGAAGAATTCTAAGGATCATTTTGACTGCCTCCAGAAGTTAGATCAGATGGCAAATTGGATTTGGTGCTAGGTCTTTCCCTTTAGGTTTTACCCCAACAATGTTTTCATTAGTTTCGCTCACTCTCGAAATCAAGCATTTTACAGCAGGTTGGAGCAGCCTGTATCTCAGCACAGGAATAAGGTAGGGAAGAATTCTAAGGATCATTTTGACTGCCTCCAGAAGTTAGATCAGATGGCAAATTGGATTTGGTGCTAGGCCTTCCCCTTTAGGTTTTACCCCAACAATGTTTTCATTAGTTTCGCTCACTCTCGAAATCAAGCATTTTACAGCAGGTTGGAGCAGCCTGTATCTCAGCACAGGAATAAGGTAGGGAAGAATTCAAATACTCATTTTGACTGCCTCCAGAAGTTAGATCAGATGGCCAATGCAAGTTGGTGCTAGGTCTTTCCCTTTAGGTTTTACCCCAACAATGTTTTCATCAGTTTCGCTCACTCTCGAAATCAAGCATTTTACAGCAGGTTGGAGCACCCTGTATCTCAGCACAGGAATAAGGTAGGGAAGAATTCAAATACTCATTTTGACTGCCTCCAGAAGTTAGATCAGATGGCCAATGCAATTTGGTGCTAGGTCTTTCCCTTTAGGTTTTACCCCAACAATGTTTTCATTAGTTTCGCTCACTCTCGAAATCAAGCATTTTACAGAAGGTTGGAGCAGCCTGTATCTCAGCACAGGAATAAGGTAGGGAAGAATTCTAAGGATCATTTTGACTGCCTCCAGAAGTTAGGTCAGATGGCAAATTGGATTTGGTGCTAGGTCGTTCCCTTTAGGTTTTACCCCAACAATGTTTTCATTAGTTTCGCTCACTCTCGAAATCAAGCATTTTACAGCAGGTTGGAGCAGCCTGTATCTCAGCACAGGAATAAGGTAGGGGAGAATTCTAAGGATCATTTTGACTGCCTCCAGAAGTTAGATCAGATGGCCAATGCAATTTGGTGCTACGCCTTTCCCTTTAGGTTTTACCCCAACAATGTTTTCATTAGTCTCGCTCACTCTCGAAATCAAGCATTTTACAGCAGGTTGGAGCAGCCTGTATCTCAGCACAGGAATAAGGTAGGGAAGAATTCAAATACTCATTTTGACTGCCTCCAGAAGTTAGATCAGATGGCCAATGCAATTTGGTGCTAGGTCTTTCCCTTTAGGTTTTACCCCAACAATGTTTTCATTAGTTTCGCTCACTCTCGAAATCAAGCATTTTACAGAAGGTTGGAGCAGCCTGTATCTCAGCACAGGAATAAGGTAGGGAAGAATTCAAATACTCATTTTGACTGCCTCCAGAAGTTAGATCAGATGGCAAATTGGATTTGGTGCTAGGCCTTTCCCTTTAGGTTTTACCCCAACAATGTTTTCATTAGTTTCGCTCACTCTCGAAATCAAGCATTTTACAGCAGGTTGGAGCAGCCTGTATCTCAGCACAGGAATAAGGTAGGGGAGAATTCTAAGGATCATTTTGACTGCCTCCAGAAGTTAGATCAGATGGCCAATGCAATTTGGTGCTAGGCCTTTCCCTTTAGGTTTTACCCCAACAATGTTTTCATTAGTCTCGCTCACTCTCGAAATCAAGCATTTTACAGCAGGTTGGAGCAGCCTGTATCTCAGCACAGGAATAAGGTAGGGAAGAATTCTAAGGATCATTTTGACTGCCTCCAGAAGTTAGATCAGATGGCAAATTGGATTTGGTGCTAGGTCTTTCCCTTTAGGTTTTACCCCAACAATGTTTTCATTAGTTTCGCTCACTCTCGAAATCAAGCATTTTACAGCAGGTTGGAGCAGCCTGTATCTCAGCACAGGAATAAGGTAGGGAAGAATTCTAAGGATCATTTTGACTGCCTCCAGAAGTTAGATCAGATGGCAAATTGGATTTGGTGCTAGGTCTTTCCCTTTAGGTTTTACCCCAACAATGTTTTCATTAGTTTCGCTCACTCTCGAAATCAAGCATTTTACAGCAGGTTGGAGCAGCCTGTATCTCAGCACAGGAATAAGGTAGGGAAGAATTCAAAATACTCATTTTGACTGCCTCCAGAAGTTAGATCAGATGGCAAATTGGATTTGGTGCTAGGTCTTTCCCTTTAGGTTTTACCCCAACAATGTTTTCATTAGTTTCGCTCACTCTCGAAATCAAGCATTTTACAGCAGGTTGGAGCAGCCTGTATCTCAGCACAGGAATAAGGTAGGGAAGAATTCAAATACTCATTTTGACTGCCTCCAGAAGTTAGATCAGATGGCCAATGCAATTTGGTGCTAGGTCTTTCCCTTTAGGTTTTACCCCAACAATGTTTTCATTAGTTTCGCTCACTCTCGAAATCAAGCATTTTACAGCAGGTTGGAGCAGCCTGTATCTCAGCACAGGAATAAGGTAGGGAAGAATTCTAAGGATCATTTTGACTGCCTTCAGAAGTTAGATCAGATGGCAAATTGGATTTGGTGCTAGGTCTTTCCCTTTAGGTTTTACCCCAACAATGTTTTCATTAGTTTCGCTCACTCTCGAAATCAAGCATTTTACAGCAGGTTGGAGCAGCCTGTATCTCAGCACAGGAATAAGGTAGGGAAGAATTCAAATACTCATTTTGACTGCCTCCAGAAGTTAGATCAGATGGCCAATGCAATTTGGTGCTAGGCCTTTCCCTTTAGGTTTTACCCCAACAATGTTTTCATTAGTTTCGCTCACTCTCGAAATCAAGCATTTTACAGCAGGTTGGAGCAGCCTGTATCTCAGCACAGGAATAAGGTAGGGAAGAATTCAAATACTCATTTTGACTGCCTCCAGAAGTTAGATCAGATGGCAAATTGGATTTGGTGCTAGGTCTTTCCCTTTAGGTTTTACCCCAACAATGTTTTCATTAGTTTCGCTCACTCTCGAAATCAAGCATTTTACAGCAGGTTGGAGCAGCCTGTATCTCAGCACAGGAATAAGGTAGGGAAGAATTCTAAGGATCATTTTTGACTGCCTCCAGAAGTTAGATCAGATGGCAAATTGGATTTGGTGCTAGGTCTTTCCCTTTAGGTTTTACCCCAACAATGTTTTCATTAGTTTCGCTCACTCTCGAAATCAAGCATTTTACAGCAGGTTGGAGCAGCCTGTATCTCAGCACAGGAATAAGGTAGGGAAGAATTCTAAGGATCATTTTGACTGCCTCCAGAAGTTAGATCAGATGGCAAATTGGATTTGGTGCTAGGTCTTTCCCTTTAGGTTTTACCCCAACAATGTTTTCATTAGTTTCGCTCATTCTCGAAATCAAGCATTTTACAACAGGTTGGAGCAGCCTGTATCTCAGCACAGGAATAAGGTAGGGAAGAATTCAAATACTCATTTTGACTGCCTCCAGAAGTTAGATCAGATGGCAAATTGGATTTGGTGCTAGGTCTTTCCCTTTAGGTTTTACCCCAACAATGTTTTCATTAGTTTCGCTCACTCTCGAAATCAAGCATTTTACAGCAGGTTGGAGCAGCCTGTATCTCAGCACAGGAATAAGGTAGGGAAGAATTCTAAGGATCATTTTGACTGCCTCCAGAAGTTAGATCAGATGGCAAATTGGATTTGGTGCTAGGCCTTTCCCTTTAGGTTTTACCCCAACAATGTTTTCATTAGTTTCGCTCACTCTCGAAATCAAGCATTTTACAGCAGGTTGGAGCAGCCTGTATCTCAGCACAGGAATAAGGTAGGGAAGAATTCAAATACTCATTTTGACTGCCTCCAGAAGTTAGATTAGATGGCCAATGCAATTTGGTGCTAGGTCTTTCCCTTTAGGTTTTACCCCAACAATGTTTTCATTAGTTTCGCTCACTCTCGAAATCAAGCATTTTACAGCAGGTTGGAGCAGCCTGTATCTCAGCACAGGAATAAGGTAGGGAAGAATTCAAATACTCATTTTGACTGCCTCCAGAAGTTAGATCAGATGGCCAATGCAATTTGGTGCTAGGTCTTTCCCTTTAGGTTTTACCCCAACAATGTTTTCATTAGTTTCGCTCACTCTCGAAATCAAGCATTTTACAGCAGGTTGGAGCAGCCTGTATCTCAGCACAGGAATAAGGTAGGGAAGAATTCTAAGGATCATTTTGACTGCCTCCAGAAGTTAGGTCAGATGGCAAATTGGATTTGGTGCTAGGCCTTTCCCTTTAGGTTTTACCCCAACAATGTTTTCATTAGTTTCGCTCACTCTCGAAATCAAGCATTTTACAGCAGGTTGGAGCAGCCTGTATCTCAGCACAGGAATAAGGTAGGGAAGAATTCTAAGGATCATTTTGACTGCCTCCAGAAGTTAGATCAGATGGCCAATGCAATTTGGTGCTACGCCTTTCCCTTTAGGTTTTACCCCAACAATGTTTTCATTAGTTTCGCTCACTCTCGAAATCAAGCATTTTACAGCAGGTTGGAGCAGCCTGTATCTCAGCACAGGAATAAGGTAGGGAAGAATTCAAATACTCATTTTGACTGCCTCCAGAAGTTAGATCAGATGGCCAATGCAATTTGGTGCTAGGTCTTTCCCTTTAGGTTTTACCCCAACAATGTTTTCATTAGTTTCGGTCACTCTCGAAATCAAGCATTTTACAGCAGGTTGGAGCAGCCTGTATCTCAGCACAGGAATAAGGTAGGGAAGAATTCAAATACTCATTTTGACTGCCTCCAGAAGTTAGATCAGATGGCCAATGCAATTTGGTGCTAGGCCTTTCCCTTTAGGTTTCACCCCAACAATGTTTTCATTAGTTTCGCTCACTCTCGAAATCAAGCATTTTACAGCAGGTTGGAGCAGCCTGTATCTCAGCACAGGAATAAGGTAGGGAAGAATTCAAATACTCATTTTGACTGCCTCCAGAAGTTAGATCAGATGGCAAATTGGATTTGGTGCTAGGCCTTTCCCTTTAGGTTTTACCCCAACAATGTTTTCATTAGTTTCGCTCACTCTCGAAATCAAGCATTTTACAGCAGGTTGGAGCAGCCTGTATCTCAGCACAGGAATAAGGTAGGGGAGAATTCTAAGGATCATTTTGACTGCCTCCAGAAGTTAGATCAGATGGCCAATGCAATTTGGTGCTAGGCCTTTCCCTTTAGGTTTTACCCCAACAATGTTTTCATTAGTCTCGCTCACTCTCGAAATCAAGCATTTTACAGCAGGTTGGAGCAGCCTGTATCTCAGCACAGGAATAAGGTAGGGAAGAATTCTAAGGATCATTTTGACTGCCTCCAGAAGTTAGATCAGATGGCCAATGCAATTTGGTGCTAGGTCTTTCCCTTTAGGTTTTACCCCAACAATGTTTTCATTAGTTTCGCTCACTCTCGAAATCAAGCATTTTACAGCAGGTTGGAGCAGCCTGTATCTCAGCACAGGAATAAGGTAGGGAAGAATTCTAAGGATCATTTTGACTGCCTCCAGAAGTTAGATCAGATGGCAAATTGGATTTGGTGCTAGGTCTTTCCCTTTAGGTTTTACCCCAACAATGTTTTCATTAGTTTCGCTCACTCTCGAAATCAAGCATTTTACAGCAGGTTGGAGCAGCCTGTATCTCAGCACAGGAATAAGGTAGGGAAGAATTCTAAGGATCATTTTGACTGCCTCCAGAAGTTAGATCAGATGGCCAATGCAATTTGGTGCTAGGCCTTTCCCTTTAGGTTTTACCCCAACAATGTTTTCATTAGTTTCGCTCACTCTCGAAATCAAGCATTTTACAGCAGGTTGGAGCAGCCTGTATCTCAGCACAGTAATAAGGTAGGGAAGAATTCAAATACTCATTTTGACTGCCTCCAGAAGTTAGATCAGATGGCCAATGGAATTTGGTGCTAGGTCTTTCCCTTTAGGTTTTACCCCAACAATGTTTTCATTAGTTTCGCTCACTCTCGAAATCAAGCATTTTACAGCAGGTTGGAGCAGCCTGTATCTCAGCACAGGAATAAGGTAGGGAAGAATTCTAAGGATCATTTTGACTGCCTCCAGAAGTTAGATCAGATTGCAAATTGGATTTGGTGCTAGGTCTTTCCCTTTAGGTTTTACCCCAACAATGTTTTCATTAGTTTCGCTCACTCTCGAAATCAAGCATTTTACAGCAGGTTGGAGCAGCCTGTATCTCAGCACAGGAATAAGGTAGGGAAGAATTCTAAGGATCATTTTGACTGCCTCCAGAAGTTAGATCAGATGGCCAATGCAATTTGGTGCTAGGCCTTTCCCTTTAGGTTTTACCCCAACAATGTTTTCATTAGTTTCGCTCACTCTCGAAATCAAGCATTTTACAGCAGGTTGGAGCAGCCTGTATCTCAGCACAGTAATAAGGTAGGGAAGAATTCAAATACTCATTTTGACTGCCTCCAGAAGTTAGATCAGATGGCCAATGGAATTTGGTGCTAGGTCTTTCCCTTTAGGTTTTACCCCAACAATGTTTTCATTAGTTTCGCTCACTCTCGAAATCAAGCATTTTACAGCAGGTTGGAGCAGCCTGTATCTCAGCACAGGAATAAGGTAGGGAAGAATTCTAAGGATCATTTTGACTGCCTCCAGAAGTTAGATCAGATGGCAAATTGGATTTGGTGCTAGGTCTTTCCCTTTAGGTTTTACCCCAACAATGTTTTCATTAGTTTCGCTCACTCTCGAAATCAAGCATTTTACAGCAGGTTGGAGCAGCCTGTATCTCAGCACAGGAATAAGGTAGGGAAGAATTCTAAGGATCATTTTGACTGCCTCCAGAAGTTAGATCAGATGGCAAATTGGATTTGGTGCTAGGTCTTTCCCTTTAGGTTTTACCCCAACAATGTTTTCATTAGTTTCGCTCACTCTCAAAATCAAGCATTTTACAGCAGGTTGGAGCAGCCTGTATCTCAGCACAGGAATAAGGTAGGGAAGAATTCTAAGGATCATTTTGACTGCCTCCAGAAGTTAGATCAGATGGCAAATTGGATTTGGTGCCAGGTCTTTCCCTTTAGGTTTTACCCCAACAATGTTTTCATTAGTTTCGCTCACTCTCGAAATCAAGCATTTTACAGCAGGTTGGAGCAGCCTGTATCTCAGCACAGGAATAAGGTAGGGAAGAATTCTAAGGATCATTTTGACTGCCTCCAGAAGTTAGATCAGATGGCAAATTGGATTTGGTGCTAGGTCTTTCCCTTTAGGTTTTACCCCAACAATGTTTTCATTAGTTTCGCTCACTCTCGAAATCAAGCATTTTACAGCAGGTTGGAGCAGCCTGTATCTCAGCACAGGAATAAGGTAGGGAAGAATTCTAAGGATCATTTTGACTGCCTCCAGAAGTTAGATCAGATGGCAAATTGGATTTGGTGCTAGGTCTTTCCCTTTAGGTTTTACCCCAACAATGTTTTCATTAGTTTCGCTCACTCTCGAAATCAAGCATTTTACAGCAGGTTGGAGCAGCCTGTATCTCAGCACAGGAATAAGGTAGGGAAGAATTCTAAGGATCATTTTGACTGCCTCCAGAAGTTAGATCAGATGGCAAATTGGATTTGGTGCTAGGTCTTTCCCTTTAGGTTTTACCCCAACAATGTTTTCATTAGTTACGCTCACTCTCGAAATCAAGCATTTTACAGCAGGTTGGAGCAGCCTGTATCTCAGCACAGGAATAAGGTAGGGAAGAATTCAAATACTCATTTTGACTGCCTCCAGAAGTTAGATCAGATGGCCAATGCAATTTGGTGCTAGGTCTTTCCCTTTAGGTTTTACCCCAACAATGTTTTCATTAGTTTCGCTCACTCTCGAAATCAAGCATTTTACAGCAGGTTGGAGCAGCCTGTATCTCAGCACAGGAATAAGGTAGGGAAGAATTCTAAGGATCATTTTGACTGCCTCCAGAAGTTAGATCAGATGGCAAATTGGATTTGGTGCTAGGTCTTTCCCTTTAGGTTTTACCTCAACAATGTTTTCATTAGTTTTCGCTCACTCTCGAAATCAAGCATTTTACAGCAGGTTGAAGCAGCCTGTATCTCAGCACAGGAATAAGGTAGGGAAGAATTCTAAGGATCATTTTGACTGCCTCCAGAAGTTAGATCAGATGGCAAATTGGATTTGGTGCTAGGTCTTTCCCTTTAGGTTTTACCCCAACAATGTTTTCATTAGTTTCGCTCACTCTCGAAATCAAGCATTTTACAGCAGGTTGGAGCAGCCTGTATCTCAGCACAGTAATAAGGTAGGGAAGAATTCAAATACTCATTTTGACTGCCTCCAGAAGTTAGATCAGATGGCCAATGGAATTTGGTGCTAGGTCTTTCCCTTTAGGTTTTACCCCAACAATGTTTTCATTAGTTTCGCTCACTCTCGAAATCAAGCATTTTACAGCAGGTTGGAGCAGCCTGTATCTCAGCACAGGAATAAGGTAGGGAAGAATTCTAAGGATCATTTTGACTGCCTCCAGAAGTTAGATCAGATGGCAAATTGGATTTGGTGCTAGGTCTTTCCCTTTAGGTTTTACCCCAACAATGTTTTCATTAGTTTCGCTCACTCTCGAAATCAAGCATTTTACAGCAGGTTGGAGCAGCCTGTATCTCAGCACAGGAATAAGGTAGGGAAGAATTCTAAGGATCATTTTGACTGCCTCCAGAAGTTAGATCAGATGGCAAATTGGATTTGGTGCTAGGTCTTTCCCTTTAGGTTTTACCCCAACAATGTTTTCATTAGTTTCGCTCACTCTCAAAATCAAGCATTTTACAGCAGGTTGGAGCAGCCTGTATCTCAGCACAGGAATAAGGTAGGGAAGAATTCTAAGGATCATTTTGACTGCCTCCAGAAGTTAGATCAGATGGCAAATTGGATTTGGTGCCAGGTCTTTCCCTTTAGGTTTTACCCCAACAATGTTTTCATTAGTTTCGCTCACTCTCGAAATCAAGCATTTTACAGCAGGTTGGAGCAGCCTGTATCTCAGCACAGGAATAAGGTAGGGAAGAATTCTAAGGATCATTTTGACTGCCTCCAGAAGTTAGATCAGATGGCAAATTGGATTTGGTGCTAGGTCTTTCCCTTTAGGTTTTACCCCAACAATGTTTTCATTAGTTTCGCTCACTCTCGAAATCAAGCATTTTACAGCAGGTTGGAGCAGCCTGTATCTCAGCACAGGAATAAGGTAGGGAAGAATTCTAAGGATCATTTTGACTGCCTCCAGAAGTTAGATCAGATGGCAAATTGGATTTGGTGCTAGGTCTTTCCCTTTAGGTTTTACCCCAACAATGTTTTCATTAGTTTCGCTCACTCTCGAAATCAAGCATTTTACAGCAGGTTGGAGCAGCCTGTATCTCAGCACAGGAATAAGGTAGGGAAGAATTCTAAGGATCATTTTGACTGCCTCCAGAAGTTAGATCAGATGGCAAATTGGATTTGGTGCTAGGTCTTTCCCTTTAGGTTTTACCCCAACAATGTTTTCATTAGTTACGCTCACTCTCGAAATCAAGCATTTTACAGCAGGTTGGAGCAGCCTGTATCTCAGCACAGGAATAAGGTAGGGAAGAATTCAAATACTCATTTTGACTGCCTCCAGAAGTTAGATCAGATGGCCAATGCAATTTGGTGCTAGGTCTTTCCCTTTAGGTTTTACCCCAACAATGTTTTCATTAGTTTCGCTCACTCTCGAAATCAAGCATTTTACAGCAGGTTGGAGCAGCCTGTATCTCAGCACAGGAATAAGGTAGGGAAGAATTCTAAGGATCATTTTGACTGCCTCCAGAAGTTAGATCAGATGGCAAATTGGATTTGGTGCTAGGTCTTTCCCTTTAGGTTTTACCTCAACAATGTTTTCATTAGTTTCGCTCACTCTCGAAATCAAGCATTTTACAGCAGGTTGAAGCAGCCTGTATCTCAGCACAGGAATAAGGTAGGGAAGAATTCTAAGGATCATTTTGACTGCCTCCAGAAGTTAGATCAGATGGCAAATTGGATTTGGTGCTAGGTCTTTCCCTTTAGGTTTTACCCCAACAATGTTTTCATTAGTTTCGCTCACTCTCGAAATCAAGCATTTTACAGCAGGTTGGAGCAGCCTGTATCTCAGCACAGGAATAAGGTAGGGAAGAATTCTAAGGATCATTTTGACTGCCTCCAGAAGTTAGATCAGATGGCCAATTGGATTTGGTGCTAGGTCTTTCCCTTTAGGTTTTACCCCAACAATGTTTTCATTAGTTTCGCTCACTCTCGAAATCAAGCATTTTACAGCAGGTTGGAGCAGCCTGTATCTCAGCACAGGAATAAGGTAGGGAAGAATTCTAAGGATCATTTTGACTGCCTCCAGAAGTTAGATCAGATGGCAAATTGGATTTGGTGCTAGGTCTTTCCCTTTAGGTTTTACCCCAACAATGTTTTCATTAGTTTCGCTCACTCTCGAAATCAAGCATTTTACAGCAGGTTGGAGCAGCCTGTATCTCAGCACAGGAATAAGGTAGGGAAGAATTCTAAGGATCATTTTGACTGCCTCCAGAAGTTAGATCAGATGGCAAATTGGATTTGGTGCTAGGTCTTTCCCTTTAGGTTTTACCCCAACAATGTTTTCATTAGTTTCGCTCACTCTCGAAATCAAGCATTTTACAGCAGGTTGGAGCAGCCTGTATCTCAGCACAGGAATAAGGTAGGGAAGAATTCTAAGGATCATTTTGACTGCCTCCAGAAGTTAGATCAGATGGCCAATGCAATTTGGTGCTAGGCCTTTCCCTTTAGGTTTTACCCCAACAATGTTTTCATTAGTTTCGCTCTCTCTCGAAATCAAGCATTTTACAGCAGGTTGGAGCAGCCTGTATCTCAGCACAGGAATAAGGTAGGGAAGAATTCAAATACTCATTTTGACTGCCTCCAGAAGTTAGATCAGATGGCAAATTGGATTTGGTGCTAGGCCTTTCCCTTTAGGTTTTACCCCAACAATGTTTTCATTAGTTTCGCTCACTCTCAAAATCAAGCATTTTACAGCAGGTTGGAGCAGCCTGTATCTCAGCACAGGAATAAGGTAGGGAAGAATTCTAAGGATCATTTTGACTGCCTCCAGAAGTTAGATCAGATGGCAAATTGGATTTGGTGCTAGGTCTTTCCCTTTAGGTTTTACCCCAACAATGTTTTCATTAGTTTCGCTCACTCTCGAAATCAAGCATTTTACAGCAGGTTGGAGCAGCCTGTATCTCAGCACAGGAATAAGGTAGGGAAGAATTCTAAGGATCATTTTGACTGCCTCCAGAAGTTAGATCAGATGGCAAATTGGATTTGGTGCTAGGTCTTTCCCTTTAGGTTTTACCCCAACAATGTTTTCATTAGTTTCGCTCACTCTCGAAATCAAGCATTTTACAGCAGGTTGGAGCAGCCTGTATCTCAGCACAGGAATAAGGTAGGGAAGAATTCTAAGGATCATTTTGACTGCCTCCAGAAGTTAGATCAGATGGCAAATTGGATTTGGTGCTAGGTCTTTCCCTTTAGGTTTTACCCCAACAATGTTTTCATTAGTTTCGCTCACTCTCGAAATCAAGCATTTTACAGCAGGTTGGAGCAGCCTGTATCTCAGCACAGGAATAAGGTAGGGAAGAATTCTAAGGATCATTTTGACTGCCTCCAGAAGTTAGATCAGATGGCAAATTGGATTTGGTGCTAGGTCTTTCCCTTTAGGTTTTACCCCAACAATGTTTTCATTAGTTTCGCTCACTCTCGAAATCAAGCATTTTACAGCAGGTTGGAGCAGCCTGTATCTCAGCACAGGAATAAGGTAGGGAAGAATTCTAAGGATCATTTTGACTGCCTCCAGAAGTTAGATCAGATGGCCAATTGGATTTGGTGCTAGGTCTTTCCCTTTAGGTTTTACCCCAACAATGTTTTCATTAGTTTCGCTCACTCTCGAAATCAAGCATTTTACAGCAGGTTGGAGCAGCCTGTATCTCAGCACAGGAATAAGGTAGGGAAGAATTCTAAGGATCATTTTGACTGCCTCCAGAAGTTAGATCAGATGGCAAATTGGATTTGGTGCTAGGTCTTTCCCTTTAGGTTTTACCCCAACAATGTTTTCATTAGTTTCGCTCACTCTCGAAATCAAGCATTTTACAGCAGGTTGGAGCAGCCTGTATCTCAGCACAGGAATAAGGTAGGGAAGAATTCTAAGGATCATTTTGACTGCCTCCAGAAGTTAGATCAGATGGCAAATTGGATTTGGTGCTAGGTCTTTCCCTTTAGGTTTTACCCCAACAATGTTTTCATTAGTTTCGCTCACTCTCGAAATCAAGCATTTTACAGCAGGTTGGAGCAGCCTGTATCTCAGCACAGGAATAAGGTAGGGAAGAATTCTAAGGATCATTTTGACTGCCTCCAGAAGTTAGATCAGATGGCAAATTGGATTTGGTGCTAGGTCTTTCCCTTTAGGTTTTACCCCAACAATGTTTTCATTAGTTTCGCTCACTCTCGAAATCAAGCATTTTACAGCAGGTTGGAGCAGCCTGTATCTCAGCACAGGAATAAGGTAGGGAAGAATTCTAAGGATCATTTTGACTGCCTCCAGAAGTTAGATCAGATGGCAAATTGGATTTGGTGCTAGGTCTTTCCCTTTAGGTTTTACCCCAACAATGTTTTCATTAGTTTCGCTCACTCTCGAAATCAAGCATTTTACAGCAGGTTGGAGCAGCCTGTATCTCAGCACAGGAATAAGGTAGGGAAGAATTCTAAGGATCATTTTGACTGCCTCCAGAAGTTAGATCAGATGGCAAATTGGATTTGGTGCTAGGTCTTTCCCTTTAGGTTTTACCCCAACAATGTTTTCATTAGTTTCGCTCACTCTCGAAATCAAGCATTTTACAGCAGGTTGGAGCAGCCTGTATCTCAGCACAGGAATAAGGTAGGGAAGAATTCTAAGGATCATTTTGACTGCCTCCAGAAGTTAGATCAGATGGCAAATTGGATTTGGTGCTAGGTCTTTCCCTTTAGGTTTTACCCCAACAATGTTTTCATTAGTTTCGCTCACTCTCGAAATCAAGCATTTTACAGCAGGTTGGAGCAGCCTGTATCTCAGCACAGGAATAAGGTAGGGAAGAATTCAAATACTCATTTTGACTGCCTCCAGAAGTTAGATCAGATGGCCAATGCAATTTGGTGCTAGGTCTTTCCCTTTAGGTTTTACCCCAACAATGTTTTCATTAGTTTCGCTCACTCTCGAAATCAAGAATTTTACAGCAGGTTGGAGCAGCCTGTATCTCAGCACAGTAATAAGGTAGGGAAGAATTCAAATACTCATTTTGACTGCCTCCAGAAGTTAGATCAGATGGCCAATGCAAGTTGGTGCTAGGTCTTTCCCTTTAGGTTTTACCCCAACAATGTTTTCATTAGTTTCGCTCACTCTCGAAATCAAGCATTTTACAGCAGGTTGGAGCAGCCTGTATCTCAGCACAGGAATAAGGTAGGGAAGAATTCAAATACTCATTTTGACTGCCTCCAGAAGTTAGATCAGATGGCAAATTGGATTTGGTGCTAGGTCTTTCCCTTTAGGTTTTACCCCAACAATGTTTTCATTAGTTTCGCTCACTCTCGAAATCAAGCATTTTACAGCAGGTTGGAGCAGCCTGTATCTCAGCACAGGAATAAGGTAGGGAAGAATTCAAATACTCATTTTGACTGCCTCCAGAAGTTAGATCAGATGGCAAATTGGATTTGGTGCTAGGTCTTTCCCTTTAGGTTTTACCCCAACAATGTTTTCATTAGTTTCGCTCACTCTCGAAATCAAGCATTTTACAGCAGGTTGGAGCAGCCTGTATCTCAGCACAGGAATAAGGTAGGGAAGAATTCTAAGGATCATTTTGACTGCCTCCAGAAGTTAGATCAGATGGCAAATTGGATTTGGTGCTAGGTCTTTCCCTTTAGGTTTTACCCCAACAATGTTTTCATTAGTTTCGCTCACTCTCGAAATCAAGCATTTTACAGCAGGTTGGAGCAGCCTGTATCTCAGCACAGGAATAAGGTAGGGAAGAATTCTAAGGATCATTTTGACTGCCTCCAGAAGTTAGATCAGATGGCAAATTGGATTTGGTGCTAGGTCTTTCCCTTTAGGTTTTACCCCAACAATGTTTTCATTAGTTTCGCTCACTCTCGAAATCAAGCATTTTACAGCAGGTTGGAGCAGCCTGTATCTCAGCACAGGAATAAGGTAGGGAAGAATTCTAAGGATCATTTTGACTGCCTCCAGAAGTTAGATCAGATGGCAAATTGGATTTGGTGCTAGGTCTTTCCCTTTAGGTTTTACCCCAACAATGTTTTCATTAGTTTCGCTCACTCTCGAAATCAAGCATTTTACAGCAGGTTGGAGCAGCCTGTATCTCAGCACAGGAATAAGGTAGGGAAGAATTCTAAGGATCATTTTGACTGCCTCCAGAAGTTAGATCAGATGGCAAATTGGATTTGGTGCTAGGTCTTTCCCTTTAGGTTTTACCCCAACAATGTTTTCATTAGTTTCGCTCACTCTCGAAATCAAGCATTTTACAGCAGGTTGGAGCAGCCTGTATCTCAGCACAGGAATAAGGTAGGGAAGAATTCTAAGGATCATTTTGACTGCCTCCAGAAGTTAGATCAGATGGCAAATTGGATTTGGTGCTAGGTCTTTCCCTTTAGGTTTTACCCCAACAATGTTTTCATTAGTTTCGCTCACTCTCGAAATCAAGCATTTTACAGCAGGTTGGAGCAGCCTGTATCTCAGCACAGGAATAAGGTAGGGAAGAATTCTAAGGATCATTTTGACTGCCTCCAGAAGTTAGATCAGATGGCAAATTGGATTTGGTGCTAGGTCTTTCCCTTTAGGTTTTACCCCAACAATGTTTTCATTAGTTTCGCTCACTCTCGAAATCAAGCATTTTACAGCAGGTTGGAGCAGCCTGTATCTCAGCACAGGAATAAGGTAGGGAAGAATTCTAAGGATCATTTTGACTGCCTCCAGAAGTTAGATCAGATGGCCAATGCAATTTGGTGCTAGGTCTTTCCCTTTAGGTTTTACCCCAACAATGTTTTCATTAGTTTCGCTCACTCTCGAAATCAAGCATTTTACAGCAGGTTGGAGCAGCCTGTATCTCAGCACAGGAATAAGGTAGGGAAGAATTCTAAGGATCATTTTGACTGCCTCCAGAAGTTAGATCAGATGGCAAATTGGATTTGGTGCTAGGTCTTTCCCTTTAGGTTTTACCCCAACAATGTTTTCATTAGTTTCGCTCACTCTCGAAATCAAGCATTTTACAGCAGGTTGGAGCAGCCTGTATCTCAGCACAGGAATAAGGTAGGGAAGAATTCTAAGGATCATTCTGACTGCCTCCAGAAGTTAGATCAGATGGCAAATTGGATTTGGTGCTAGGTCTTTCCCTTTAGGTTTTACCCCAACAATGTTTTCATTAGTTTCGCTCACTCTCGAAATCAAGCATTTTACAGCAGGTTGGAGCAGCCTGTATCTCAGCACAGGAATAAGGTAGGGAAGAATTCTAAGGATCATTTTGACTGCCTCCAGAAGTTAGATCAGATGGCAAATTGGATTTGGTGCTAGGTCTTTCCCTTTAGGTTTTACCCCAACAATGTTTTCATTAGTTTCGCTCACTCTCGAAATCAAGCATTTTACAGCAGGTTGGAGCAGCCTGTATCTCAGCACAGGAATAAGGTAGGGAAGAATTCTAAGGATCATTTTGACTGCCTCCAGAAGTTAGATCAGATGGCAAATTGGATTTGGTGCTAGGTCTTTCCCTTTAGGTTTTACCACAACAATGTTTTCATTAGTTTCGCTCACTCTCGAAATCAAGCATTTTACAGCAGGTTGGAGCAGCCTGTATCTCAGCACAGGAATAAGGTAGGGAAGAATTCTAAGGATCATTTTGACTGCCTCCAGAAGTTAGATCAGATGGCAAATTGGATTTGGTGCTAGGTCTTTCCCTTTAGGTTTTACCCCAACAATGTTTTCATTAGTTTCGCTCACTCTCGAAATCAAGCATTTTACAGCAGGTTGGAGCAGCCTGTATCTCAGCACAGGAATAAGGTAGGGAAGAATTCAAATACTCATTTTGACTGCCTCCAGAAGTTAGATCAGATGGCCAATGCAATTTGGTGCTAGGTCTTTCCCTTTAGGTTTTACCCCAACAATGTTTTCATTAGTTTCGCTCACTCTCGAAATCAAGCATTTTACAGCAGGTTGGAGCAGCCTGTATCTCAGCACAGGAATAAGGTAGGGAAGAATTCTAAGGATCATTTTGACTGCCTCCAGAAGTTAGATCAGATGGCCAATGCAATTTGGTGCTAGGCCTTTCCCTTTAGGTTTTACCCCAACAATGTTTTCATTAGTTTCGCTCACTCTCGAAATCAAGCATTTTACAGCAGGTTGGAGCAGCCTGTATCTCAGCACAGGAATAAGGTAGGGAAGAATTCAAATACTCATTTTGACTGCCTCCAGAAGTTAGATCAGATGGCAAATTGGATTTGGTGCTAGGCCTTTCCCTTTAGGTTTTACCCCAACAATGTTTTCATTAGTTTCGCTCACTCTCAAAATCAAGCATTTTACAGCAGGTTGGAGCAGCCTGTATCTCAGCACAGGAATAAGGTAGGGAAGAATTCTAAGGATCATTTTGACTGCCTCCAGAAGTTAGATCAGATGGCAAATTGGATTTGGTGCTAGGTCTTTCCCTTTAGGTTTTACCCCAACAATGTTTTCATTAGTTTCGCTCACTCTCGAAATCAAGCATTTTACAGCAGGTTGGAGCAGCCTGTATCTCAGCACAGGAATAAGGTAGGGAAGAATTCTAAGGATCATTTTGACTGCCTCCAGAAGTTAGATCAGATTGCAAATTGGATTTGGTGCTAGGTCTTTCCCTTTAGGTTTTACCCCAACAATGTTTTCATTAGTTTCGCTCACTCTCGAAATCAAGCATTTTACAGCAGGTTGGAGCAGCCTGTATCTCAGCACAGGAATAAGGTAGGGAAGAATTCTAAGGATCATTTTGACTGCCTCCAGAAGTTAGATCAGATGGCAAATTGGATTTGGTGCTAGGTCTTTCCCTTTAGGTTTTACCCCAACAATGTTTTCATTAGTTTCGCTCACTCTCGAAATCAAGCATTTTACAGCAGGTTGGAGCAGCCTGTATCTCAGCACAGGAATAAGGTAGGGAAGAATTCAAATACTCATTTTGACTGCCTCCAGAAGTTAGATCAGATGGCAAATTGGATTTGGTGCTAGGTCTTTCCCTTTAGGTTTTACCCCAACAATGTTTTCATTAGTTTCGCTCACTCTCGAAATCAAGCATTTTACAGCAGGTTGGAGCAGCCTGTATCTCAGCACAGGAATAAGGTAGGGAAGAATTCTAAGGATCATTTTGACTGCCTCCAGAAGTTAGATCAGATGGCAAATTGGATTTGGTGCTAGGTCTTTCCCTTTAGGTTTTACCCCAACAATGTTTTCATTAGTTTCGCTCACTCTCGAAATCAAGCATTTTACAGCAGGTTGGAGCAGCCTGTATCTCAGCACAGGAATAAGGTAGGGAAGAATTCTAAGGATCATTTTGACTGCCTCCAGAAGTTAGATCAGATGGCAAATTGGATTTGGTGCTAGGTCTTTCCCTTTAGGTTTTACCCCAACAATGTTTTCATTAGTTTCGCTCACTCTCGAAATCAAGCATTTTACAGCAGGTTGGAGCAGCCTGTATCTCAGCACAGGAATAAGGTAGGGAAGAATTCTAAGGATCATTTTGACTGCCTCCAGAAGTTAGATCAGATGGCAAATTGGATTTGGTGCTAGGTCTTTCCCTTTAGGTTTTACCCCAACAATGTTTTCATTAGTTTCGCTCACTCTCGAAATCAAGCATTTTACAGCAGGTTGGAGCAGCCTGTATCTCAGCACAGGAATAAGGTAGGGAAGAATTCTAAGGATCATTTTGACTGCCTCCAGAAGTTAGATCAGATGGCAAATTGGATTTGGTGCTAGGTCTTTCCCTTTAGGTTTTACCCCAACAATGTTTTCATTAGTTTCGCTCACTCTCGAAATCAAGCATTTTACAGCAGGTTGGAGCAGCCTGTATCTCAGCACAGGAATAAGGTAGGGAAGAATTCTAAGGATCATTTTGACTGCCTCCAGAAGTTAGATCAGATGGCAAATTGGATTTGGTGCTAGGGTCTTTCCCTTTAGGTTTTACCCCAACAATGTTTTCATTAGTTTCGCTCACTCTCGAAATCAAGCATTTTACAGCAGGTTGGAGCAGCCTGTATCTCAGCACAGGAATAAGGTAGGGAAGAATTCTAAGGATCATTTTGACTGCCTCCAGAAGTTAGATCAGATGGCAAATTGGATTTGGTGCTAGGTCTTTCCCTTTAGGTTTTACCCCAACAATGTTTTCATTAGTTTCGCTCACTCTCGAAATCAAGCATTTTACAGCAGGTTGGAGCAGCCTGTATCTCAGCACAGGAATAAGGTAGGGAAGAATTCTAAGGATCATTTTGACTGCCTCCAGAAGTTAGATCAGATGGCAAATTGGATTTGGTGCTAGGTCTTTCCCTTTAGGTTTTTACCCCAACAATGTTTTCATTAGTTTCGCTCACTCTCGAAATCAAGCATTTTACAGCAGGTTGGAGCAGCCTGTATCTCAGCACAGGAATAAGGTAGGGAAGAATTCTAAGGATCATTTTGACTGCCTCCAGAAGTTAGATCAGATGGCAAATTGGATTTGGTGCTAGGTCTTTCCCTTTAGGTTTTACCCCAACAATGTTTTCATTAGTTTCGCTCACTCTCGAAATCAAGCATTTTACAGCAGGTTGGAGCAGCCTGTATCTCAGCACAGGAATAAGGTAGGGAAGAATTCTAAGGATCATTTTGACTGCCTCCAGAAGTTAGATCAGATGGCAAATTGGATTTGGTGCTAGGTCTTTCCCTTTAGGTTTTACCCCAACAATGTTTTCATTAGTTTCGCTCACTCTCGAAATCAAGCATTTTACAGCAGGTTGGAGCAGCCTGTATCTCAGCACAGGAATAAGGTAGGGAAGAATTCTAAGGATCATTTTGACTGCCTCCAGAAGTTAGATCAGATGGCAAATTGGATTTGGTGCTAGGTCTTTCCCTTTAGGTTTTACCCCAACAATGTTTTCATTAGTTTCGCTCACTCTCGAAATCAAGCATTTTACAGCAGGTTGGAGCAGCCTGTATCTCAGCACAGGAATAAGGTAGGGAAGAATTCTAAGGATCATTCTGACTGCCTCCAGAAGTTAGATCAGATGGCAAATTGGATTTGGTGCTAGGTCTTTCCCTTTAGGTTTTACCCCAACAATGTTTTCATTAGTTTCGCTCACTCTCGAAATCAAGCATTTTACAGCAGGTTGGAGCAGCCTGTATCTCAGCACAGGAATAAGGTAGGGAAGAATTCTAAGGATCATTTTGACTGCCTCCAGAAGTTAGATCAGATGGCAAATTGGATTTGGTGCTAGGTCTTTCCCTTTAGGTTTTACCCCAACAATGTTTTCATTAGTTTCGCTCACTCTCGAAATCAAGCATTTTACAGCAGGTTGGAGCAGCCTGTATCTCAGCACAGGAATAAGGTAGGGAAGAATTCTAAGGATCATTTTGACTGCCTCCAGAAGTTAGATCAGATGGCAAATTGGATTTGGTGCTAGGTCTTTCCCTTTAGGTTTTACCCCAACAATGTTTTCATTAGTTTCGCTCACTCTCGAAATCAAGCATTTTACAGCAGGTTGGAGCAGCCTGTATCTCAGCACAGGAATAAGGTAGGGAAGAATTCTAAGGATCATTTTGACTGCCTCCAGAAGTTAGATCAGATGGCAAATTGGATTTGGTGCTAGGTCTTTCCCTTTAGGTTTTACCCCAACAATGTTTTCATTAGTTTCGCTCACTCTCGAAATCAAGCATTTTACAGCAGGTTGGAGCAGCCTGTATCTCAGCACAGGAATAAGGTAGGGAAGAATTCAAATACTCATTTTGACTGCCTCCAGAAGTTAGATCAGATGGCCAATGCAATTTGGTGCTAGGTCTTTCCCTTTAGGTTTTACCCCAACAATGTTTTCATTAGTTTCGCTCACTCTCGAAATCAAGCATTTTACAGCAGGTTGGAGCAGCCTGTATCTCAGCACAGGAATAAGGTAGGGAAGAATTCAAATACTCATTTTGACTGCCTCCAGAAGTTAGATCAGATGGCCAATGCAAGTTGGTGCTAGGTCTTTCCCTTTAGGTTTTACCCCAACAATGTTTTCATTAGTTTCGCTCACTCTCGAAATCAAGCATTTTACAGCAGGTTGGAGCAGCCTGTATCTCAGCACAGGAATAAGGTAGGGAAGAATTCAAATACTCATTTTGACTGCCTCCAGAAGTTAGATCAGATGCCAAATTGGATTTGGTGCTAGGTCTTTCCCTTTAGGTTTTACCCCAACAATGTTTTCATTAGTTTCGCTCACTCTCGAAATCAAGCATTTTACAGCAGGTTGGAGCAGCCTGTATCTCAGCACAGGAATAAGGTAGGGAAGAATTCAAATACTCATTTTGACTGCCTCCAGAAGTTAGATCAGATGGCCAATGCAATTTGGTGCTAGGTCTTTCCCTTTAGGTTTTACCCCAACAATGTTTTCATTAGTTTCGCTCACTCTCGAAATCAAGCATTTTACAGCAGGTTGGAGCAGCCTGTATCTCAGCACAGGAATAAGGTAGGGAAGAATTCAAATACTCATTTAGACTGCCTCCAGAAGTTAGATCAGATGGCCAATGCAATTTGGTGCTAGGCCTTTCCCTTTAGGTTTTACCCCAACAATGTTTTCATTAGTTTCGCTCACTCTCGAAATCAAGCATTTTACAGCAGGTTGGAGCAGCCTGTATCTCAGCACAGGAATAAGGTAGGGAAGAATTCTAAGGATCATTTTGACTGCCTCCAGAAGTTAGATCAGATGGCAAATTGGATTTGGTGCTAGGTCTTTCCCTTTAGGTTTTACCCCAACAATGTTTTCATTAGTTTCGCTCACTCTCGAAATCAAGCATTTTACAGCAGGTTGGAGCAGCCTGTATCTCAGCACAGGAATAAGGTAGGGAAGAATTCTAAGGATCATTCTGACTGCCTCCAGAAGTTAGATCAGATGGCAAATTGGATTTGGTGCTAGGTCTTTCCCTTTAGGTTTTACCCCAACAATGTTTTCATTAGTTTCGCTCACTCTCGAAATCAAGCATTTTACAGCAGGTTGGAGCAGCCTGTATCTCAGCACAGGAATAAGGTAGGGAAGAATTCTAAGGATCATTTTGACTGCCTCCAGAAGTTAGATCAGATGGCAAATTGGATTTGGTGCTAGGTCTTTCCCTTTAGGTTTTACCCCAACAATGTTTTCATTAGTTTCGCTCACTCTCGAAATCAAGCATTTTACAGCAGGTTGGAGCAGCCTGTATCTCAGCACAGGAATAAGGTAGGGAAGAATTCTAAGGATCATTTTGACTGCCTCCAGAAGTTAGATCAGATGGCAAATTGGATTTGGTGCTAGGTCTTTCCCTTTAGGTTTTACCCCAACAATGTTTTCATTAGTTTCGCTCACTCTCGAAATCAAGCATTTTACAGCAGGTTGGAGCAGCCTGTATCTCAGCACAGGAATAAGGTAGGGAAGAATTCTAAGGATCATTTTGACTGCCTCCAGAAGTTAGATCAGATGGCAAATTGGATTTGGTGCTAGGTCTTTCCCTTTAGGTTTTACCCCAACAATGTTTTCATTAGTTTCGCTCACTCTCGAAATCAAGCATTTTACAGCAGGTTGGAGCAGCCTGTATCTCAGCACAGGAATAAGGTAGGGAAGAATTCAAATACTCATTTTGACTGCCTCCAGAAGTTAGATCAGATGGCCAATGCAATTTGGTGCTAGGTCTTTCCCTTTAGGTTTTACCCCAACAATGTTTTCATTAGTTTCGCTCACTCTCGAAATCAAGCATTTTACAGCAGGTTGGAGCAGCCTGTATCTCAGCACAGGAATAAGGTAGGGAAGAATTCAAATACTCATTTTGACTGCCTCCAGAAGTTAGATCAGATGGCCAATGCAAGTTGGTGCTAGGTCTTTCCCTTTAGGTTTTACCCCAACAATGTTTTCATTAGTTTCGCTCACTCTCGAAATCAAGCATTTTACAGCAGGTTGGAGCAGCCTGTATCTCAGCACAGGAATAAGGTAGGGAAGAATTCAAATACTCATTTTGACTGCCTCCAGAAGTTAGATCAGATGCCAAATTGGATTTGGTGCTAGGTCTTTCCCTTTAGGTTTTACCCCAACAATGTTTTCATTAGTTTCGCTCACTCTCGAAATCAAGCATTTTACAGCAGGTTGGAGCAGCCTGTATCTCAGCACAGGAATAAGGTAGGGAAGAATTCAAATACTCATTTTGACTGCCTCCAGAAGTTAGATCAGATGGCCAATGCAATTTGGTGCTAGGTCTTTCCCTTTAGGTTTTACCCCAACAATGTTTTCATTAGTTTCGCTCACTCTCGAAATCAAGCATTTTACAGCAGGTTGGAGCAGCCTGTATCTCAGCACAGGAATAAGGTAGGGAAGAATTCAAATACTCATTTAGACTGCCTCCAGAAGTTAGATCAGATGGCCAATGCAATTTGGTGCTAGGCCTTTCCCTTTAGGTTTTACCCCAACAATGTTTTCATTAGTTTCGCTCACTCTCGAAATCAAGCATTTTACAGCAGGTTGGAGCAGCCTGTATCTCAGCACAGGAATAAGGTAGGGAAGAATTCTAAGGATCATTTTGACTGCCTCCAGAAGTTAGATCAGATGGCAAATTGGATTTGGTGCTAGGTCTTTCCCTTTAGGTTTTACCCCAACAATGTTTTCATTAGTTTCGCTCACTCTCGAAATCAAGCATTTTACAGCAGGTTGGAGCAGCCTGTATCTCAGCACAGGAATAAGGTAGGGAAGAATTCTAAGGATCATTTTGACTGCCTCCAGAAGTTAGATCAGATGGCAAATTGGATTTGGTGCTAGGTCTTTCCCTTTAGGTTTTACCCCAACAATGTTTTCATTAGTTTCGCTCACTCTCGAAATCAAGCATTTTACAGCAGGTTGGAGCAGCCTGTATCTCAGCACAGGAATAAGGTAGGGAAGAATTCTAAGGATCATTTTGACTGCCTCCAGAAGTTAGATCAGATGGCAAATTGGATTTGGTGCTAGGTCTTTCCCTTTAGGTTTTACCCCAACAATGTTTTCATTAGTTTCGCTCACTCTCGAAATCAAGCATTTTACAGCAGGTTGGAGCAGCCTGTATCTCAGCACAGGAATAAGGTAGGGAAGAATTCTAAGGATCATTTTGACTGCCTCCAGAAGTTAGATCAGATGGCAAATTGGATTTGGTGCTAGGTCTTTCCCTTTAGGTTTTACCCCAACAATGTTTTCATTAGTTTCGCTCACTCTCGAAATCAAGCATTTTACAGCAGGTTGGAGCAGCCTGTATCTCAGCACAGGAATAAGGTAGGGAAGAATTCTAAGGATCATTTTGACTGCCTCCAGAAGTTAGATCAGATGGCAAATTGGATTTGGTGCTAGGTCTTTCCCTTTAGGTTTTACCCCAACAATGTTTTCATTAGTTTCGCTCACTCTCGAAATCAAGCATTTTACAGCAGGTTGGAGCAGCCTGTATCTCAGCACAGGAATAAGGTAGGGAAGAATTCTAAGGATCATTTTGACTGCCTCCAGAAGTTAGATCAGATGGCAAATTGGATTTGGTGCTAGGTCTTTCCCTTTAGGTTTTACCCCAACAATGTTTTCATTAGTTTCGCTCACTCTCGAAATCAAGCATTTTACAGCAGGTTGGAGCAGCCTGTATCTCAGCACAGGAATAAGGTAGGGAAGAATTCTAAGGATCATTTTGACTGCCTCCAGAAGTTAGATCAGATGGCAAATTGGATTTGGTGCTAGGTCTTTCCCTTTAGGTTTTACCCCAACAATGTTTTCATTAGTTTCGCTCACTCTCGAAATCAAGCATTTTACAGCAGGTTGGAGCAGCCTGTATCTCAGCACAGGAATAAGGTAGGGAAGAATTCTAAGGATCATTTTGACTGCCTCCAGAAGTTAGATCAGATGGCAAATTGGATTTGGTGCTAGGTCTTTCCCTTTAGGTTTTACCCCAACAATGTTTTCATTAGTTTCGCTCACTCTCGAAATCAAGCATTTTACAGCAGGTTGGAGCAGCCTGTATCTCAGCACAGGAATAAGGTAGGGAAGAATTCTAAGGATCATTTTGACTGCCTCCAGAAGTTAGATCAGATGGCAAATTGGATTTGGTGCTAGGTCTTTCCCTTTAGGTTTTACCCCAACAATGTTTTCATTAGTTTCGCTCACTCTCGAAATCAAGCATTTTACAGCAGGTTGGAGCAGCCTGTATCTCAGCACAGGAATAAGGTAGGGAAGAATTCTAAGGATCATTTTGACTGCCTCCAGAAGTTAGATCAGATGGCAAATTGGATTTGGTGCTAGGTCTTTCCCTTTAGGTTTTACCCCAACAATGTTTTCATTAGTTTCGCTCACTCTCGAAATCAAGCATTTTACAGCAGGTTGGAGCAGCCTGTATCTCAGCACAGGAATAAGGTAGGGAAGAATTCTAAGGATCATTCTG
This sequence comes from Melanerpes formicivorus, assembly GCF_026170545.1. Lineage (NCBI taxonomy): Eukaryota > Metazoa > Chordata > Aves > Piciformes > Picidae > Melanerpes > Melanerpes formicivorus. The sequence continues at coordinate 51,107 of NW_027143189.1, forward strand.
ACTGCCTCCAGAAGTTAGATCAGATGGCAAATTGGATTTGGTGCTAGGTCTTTCCCTTTAGGTTTTACCCCAACAATGTTTTCATTAGTTTCGCTCACTCTCGAAATCAAGCATTTTACAGCAGGTTGGAGCAGCCTGTATCTCAGCACAGGAATAAGGTAGGGAAGAATTCTAAGGATCATTTTGACTGCCTCCAGAAGTTAGATCAGATGGCAAATTGGATTTGGTGCTAGGTCTTTCCCTTTAGGTTTTACCCCAACAATGTTTTCATTAGTTTCGCTCACTCTCGAAATCAAGCATTTTACAGCAGGTTGGAGCAGCCTGTATCTCAGCACAGGAATAAGGTAGGGAAGAATTCTAAGGATCATTTTGACTGCCTCCAGAAGTTAGATCAGATGGCAAATTGGATTTGGTGCTAGGTCTTTCCCTTTAGGTTTTACCCCAACAATGTTTTCATTAGTTTCGCTCACTCTCGAAATCAAGCATTTTACAGCAGGTTGGAGCAGCCTGTATCTCAGCACAGGAATAAGGTAGGGAAGAATTCTAAGGATCATTTTGACTGCCTCCAGAAGTTAGATCAGATGGCAAATTGGATTTGGTGCTAGGTCTTTCCCTTTAGGTTTTACCCCAACAATGTTTTCATTAGTTTCGCTCACTCTCGAAATCAAGCATTTTACAGCAGGTTGGAGCAGCCTGTATCTCAGCACAGGAATAAGGTAGGGAAGAATTCTAAGGATCATTCTGACTGCCTCCAGAAGTTAGATCAGATGGCAAATTGGATTTGGTGCTAGGTCTTTCCCTTTAGGTTTTACCCCAACAATGTTTTCATTAGTTTCGCTCACTCTCGAAATCAAGCATTTTACAGCAGGTTGGAGCAGCCTGTATCTCAGCACAGGAATAAGGTAGGGAAGAATTCTAAGGATCATTTTGACTGCCTCCAGAAGTTAGATCAGATGGCAAATTGGATTTGGTGCTAGGTCTTTCCCTTTAGGTTTTACCCCAACAATGTTTTCATTAGTTTCGCTCACTCTCGAAATCAAGCATTTTACAGCAGGTTGGAGCAGCCTGTATCTCAGCACAGGAATAAGGTAGGGAAGAATTCTAAGGATCATTTTGACTGCCTCCAGAAGTTAGATCAGATGGCAAATTGGATTTGGTGCTAGGTCTTTCCCTTTAGGTTTTACCCCAACAATGTTTTCATTAGTTTCGCTCACTCTCGAAATCAAGCATTTTACAGCAGGTTGGAGCAGCCTGTATCTCAGCACAGGAATAAGGTAGGGAAGAATTCTAAGGATCATTTTGACTGCCTCCAGAAGTTAGATCAGATGGCAAATTGGATTTGGTGCTAGGTCTTTCCCTTTAGGTTTTACCCCAACAATGTTTTCATTAGTTTCGCTCACTCTCGAAATCAAGCATTTTACAGCAGGTTGGAGCAGCCTGTATCTCAGCACAGGAATAAGGTAGGGAAGAATTCAAATACTCATTTTGACTGCCTCCAGAAGTTAGATCAGATGGCCAATGCAATTTGGTGCTAGGTCTTTCCCTTTAGGTTTTACCCCAACAATGTTTTCATTAGTTTCGCTCACTCTCGAAATCAAGCATTTTACAGCAGGTTGGAGCAGCCTGTATCTCAGCACAGGAATAAGGTAGGGAAGAATTCAAATACTCATTTTGACTGCCTCCAGAAGTTAGATCAGATGGCCAATGCAAGTTGGTGCTAGGTCTTTCCCTTTAGGTTTTACCCCAACAATGTTTTCATTAGTTTCGCTCACTCTCGAAATCAAGCATTTTACAGCAGGTTGGAGCAGCCTGTATCTCAGCACAGGAATAAGGTAGGGAAGAATTCAAATACTCATTTTGACTGCCTCCAGAAGTTAGATCAGATGCCAAATTGGATTTGGTGCTAGGTCTTTCCCTTTAGGTTTTACCCCAACAATGTTTTCATTAGTTTCGCTCACTCTCGAAATCAAGCATTTTACAGCAGGTTGGAGCAGCCTGTATCTCAGCACAGGAATAAGGTAGGGAAGAATTCAAATACTCATTTTGACTGCCTCCAGAAGTTAGATCAGATGGCCAATGCAATTTGGTGCTAGGTCTTTCCCTTTAGGTTTTACCCCAACAATGTTTTCATTAGTTTCGCTCACTCTCGAAATCAAGCATTTTACAGCAGGTTGGAGCAGCCTGTATCTCAGCACAGGAATAAGGTAGGGAAGAATTCAAATACTCATTTAGACTGCCTCCAGAAGTTAGATCAGATGGCCAATGCAATTTGGTGCTAGGCCTTTCCCTTTAGGTTTTACCCCAACAATGTTTTCATTAGTTTCGCTCACTCTCGAAATCAAGCATTTTACAGCAGGTTGGAGCAGCCTGTATCTCAGCACAGGAATAAGGTAGGGAAGAATTCTAAGGATCATTTTGACTGCCTCCAGAAGTTAGATCAGATGGCAAATTGGATTTGGTGCTAGGTCTTTCCCTTTAGGTTTTACCCCAACAATGTTTTCATTAGTTTCGCTCACTCTCGAAATCAAGCATTTTACAGCAGGTTGGAGCAGCCTGTATCTCAGCACAGGAATAAGGTAGGGAAGAATTCTAAGGATCATTTTGACTGCCTCCAGAAGTTAGATCAGATGGCAAATTGGATTTGGTGCTAGGTCTTTCCCTTTAGGTTTTACCCCAACAATGTTTTCATTAGTTTCGCTCACTCTCGAAATCAAGCATTTTACAGCAGGTTGGAGCAGCCTGTATCTCAGCACAGGAATAAGGTAGGGAAGAATTCAAATACTCATTTTGACTGCCTCCAGAAGTTAGATCAGATGGCCAATGCAATTTGGTGCTAGGTCTTTCCCTTTAGGTTTTACCCCAACAATGTTTTCATTAGTTTCGCTCACTCTCGAAATCAAGCATTTTACAGCAGGTTGGAGCAGCCTGTATCTCAGCACAGGAATAAGGTAGGGAAGAATTCTAAGGATCATTTTGACTGCCTCCAGAAGTTAGATCAGATGGCCAATGCAATTTGGTGCTAGGCCTTTCCCTTTAGGTTTTACCCCAACAATGTTTTCATTAGTTTCGCTCACTCTCGAAATCAAGCATTTTACAGCAGGTTGGAGCAGCCTGTATCTCAGCACAGGAATAAGGTAGGGAAGAATTCTAAGGATCATTTTGACTGCCTCCAGAAGTTAGATCAGATGGCAAATTGGATTTGGTGCTAGGTCTTTCCCTTTAGGTTTTACCCCAACAATGTTTTCATTAGTTTCGCTCACTCTCGAAATCAAGCATTTTACAGCAGGTTGGAGCAGCCTGTATCTCAGCACAGGAATAAGGTAGGGAAGAATTCTAAGGATCATTTTGACTGCCTCCAGAAGTTAGATCAGATGGCAAATTGGATTTGGTGCTAGGCCTTTCCCTTTAGGTTTTACCCCAACAATGTTTTCATTAGTTTCGCTCACTCTCGAAATCAAGCATTTTACAGCAGGTTGGAGCAGCCTGTATCTCAGCACAGGAATAAGGTAGGGGAGAATTCTAAGGATCATTTTGACTGCCTCCAGAAGTTAGATCAGATGGCCAATGAATTTGGTGCTAGGTCTTTCCCTTTAGGTTTTACCCCAACAATGTTTTCATTAGTTTCGCTCACTCTCGAAATCAAGCATTTTACAGCAGGTTGGAGCAGCCTGTATCTCAGCACAGGAATAAGGTAGGGAAGAATTCAAATACTCATTTTGACTGCCTCCAGAAGTTAGATCAGATGGCCAATGGAATTTGGTGCTAGGTCTTTCCCTTTAGGTTTTACCCCAACAATGTTTTCATTAGTTTCGCTCACTCTCGAAATCAAGCATTTTACAGCAGGTTGGAGCAGCCTGTATCTCAGCACAGGAATAAGGTAGGGAAGAATTCTAAGGATCATTTTGACTGCCTCCAGAAGTTAGATCAGATGGCAAATTGGATTTGGTGCTAGGTCTTTCCCTTTAGGTTTTACCCCAACAATGTTTTCATTAGTTTCGCTCACTCTCGAAATCAAGCATTTTACAGCAGGTTGGAGCAGCCTGTATCTCAGCACAGGAATAAGGTAGGGAAAAATTCAAATACTCATTTTGACTGCCTCCAGAAGTTAGATCAGATGGCCAATGCAATTTGGTGCTAGGTCTTTCCCTTTAGGTTTTACCCCAACAATGTTTTCATTAGTTTCGCTCACTCTCGAAATCAAGCATTTTACAGCAGGTTGGAGCAGCCTGTATCTCAGCACAGGAATAAGGTAGGGAAGAATTCTAAGGATCATTTTGACTGCCTCCAGAAGTTAGATCAGATGGCAAATTGGATTTGGTGCTAGGTCTTTCCCTTTAGGTTTTACCCCAACAATGTTTTCATTAGTTTCGCTCACTCTCGAAATCAAGCATTTTACAGCAGGTTGGAGCAGCCTGTATCTCAGCACAGGAATAAGGTAGGGAAGAATTCAAATACTCATTTTGACTGCCTCCAGAAGTTAGATCAGATGGCCAATGCAATTTGGTGCTAGGCCTTTCCCTTTAGGTTTTACCCCAACAATGTTTTCATTAGTTTCGCTCACTCTCGAAATCAAGCATTTTACAGCAGGTTGGAGCAGCCTGTATCTCAGCACAGTAATAAGGTAGGGAAGAATTCAAATACTCATTTTGACTGCCTCCAGAAGTTAGATCAGATGGCAAATTGGATTTGGTGCTAGGTCTTTCCCTTTAGGTTTTACCCCAACAATGTTTTCATTAGTTTCGCTCACTCTCGAAATCAAGCATTTTACAGCAGGTTGGAGCAGCCTGTATCTCAGCACAGGAATAAGGTAGGGAAGAATTCAAATACTCATTTTGACTGCCTCCAGAAGTTAGATCAGATGGCAAATTGGATTTGGTGCTAGGTCTTTCCCTTTAGGTTTTACCCCAACAATGTTTTCATTAGTTTCGCTCACTCTCGAAATCAAGCATTTTACAGCAGGTTGGAGCAGCCTGTATCTCAGCACAGGAATAAGGTAGGGAAGAATTCTAAGGATCATTTTGACTGCCTCCAGAAGTTAGATCAGATGGCAAATTGGATTTGGTGCTAGGTCTTTCCCTTTAGGTTTTACCCCAACAATGTTTTCATTAGTTTCGCTCACTCTCGAAATCAAGCATTTTACAGCAGGTTGGAGCAGCCTGTATCTCAGCACAGGAATAAGGTAGGGAAGAATTCTAAGGATCATTTTGACTGCCTCCAGAAGTTAGATCAGATGGCAAATTGGATTTGGTGCTAGGCCTTTCCCTTTAGGTTTTACCCCAACAATGTTTTCATTAGTTTCGCTCACTCTCGAAATCAAGCATTTTACAGCAGGTTGGAGCAGCCTGTATCTCAGCACAGGAATAAGGTAGGGAAGAATTCAAATACTCATTTTGACTGCCTCCAGAAGTTAGATCAGATGGCCAATGCAATTTGGTGCTAGGTCTTTCCCTTTAGGTTTTACCCCAACAATGTTTTCATTAGTTTCGCTCACTCTCGAAATCAAGCATTTTACAGCAGGTTGGAGCAGCCTGTATCTCAGCACAGGAATAAGGTAGGGAAGAATTCTAAGGATCATTTTGACTGCCTCCAGAAGTTAGATCAGATGGCCAATGCAATTTCGTGCTAGGCCTTTCCCTTTAGGTTTTACCCCAACAATGTTTTCATTAGTTTCGCTCACTCTCGAAATCAAGCATTTTACAGCAGGTTGGAGCAGCCTGTATCTCAGCACAGGAATAAGGTAGGGAAGAATTCAAATACTCATTTTGACTGCCTCCAGAAGTTAGATCAGATGGCCAATGCAATTTGGTGCTAGGTCTTTCCCTTTAGGTTTTACCCCAACAATGTTTTCATTAGTTTCGCTCACTCTCGAAATCAAGCATTTTACAGCAGGTTGGAGCAGCCTGTATCTCAGCACAGGAATAAGGTAGGGAAGAATTCAAATACTCATTCTGACTGCCTCCAGAAGTTAGATCAGATGGCCAATGCAATTTGGTGCTAGGCCTTTCCCTTTAGGTTTTACCCCAACAATGTTTTCATTAGTTTCGCTCACTCTCGAAATCAAGCATTTTACAGCAGGTTGGAGCAGCCTGTATCTCAGCACAGGAATAAGGTAGGGAAGAATTCTAAGGATCATTTTGACTGCCTCCAGAAGTTAGATCAGATGGCAAATTGGATTTGGTGCTAGGTCTTTCCCTTTAGGTTTTACCCCAACAATGTTTTCATTAGTTTCGCTCACTCTCGAAATCAAGCATTTTACAGCAGGTTGGAGCAGCCTGTATCTCAGCACAGGAATAAGGTAGGGAAGAATTCTAAGGATCATTTTGACTGCCTCCAGAAGTTAGATCAGATGGCAAATTGGATTTGGTGCTAGGTCTTTCCCTTTAGGTTTTACCCCAACAATGTTTTCATTAGTTTCGCTCACTCTCGAAATCAAGCATTTTACAGCAGGTTGGAGCAGCCTGTATCTCAGCACAGGAATAAGGTAGGGAAGAATTCAAATACTCATTTTGACTGCCTCCAGAAGTTAGATCAGATGGCCAATGCAATTTGGTGCTAGGTCTTTCCCTTTAGGTTTTACCCCAACAATGTTTTCATTAGTTTCGCTCACTCTCGAAATCAAGCATTTTACAGCAGGTTGGAGCAGCCTGTATCTCAGCACAGGAATAAGGTAGGGAAGAATTCTAAGGATCATTTTGACTGCCTCCAGAAGTTAGATCAGATGGCCAATGCAATTTCGTGCTAGGCCTTTCCCTTTAGGTTTTACCCCAACAATGTTTTCATTAGTTTCGCTCACTCTCGAAATCAAGCATTTTACAGCAGGTTGGAGCAGCCTGTATCTCAGCACAGGAATAAGGTAGGGAAGAATTCAAATACTCATTTTGACTGCCTCCAGAAGTTAGATCAGATGGCCAATGCAATTTGGTGCTAGGTCTTTCCCTTTAGGTTTTACCCCAACAATGTTTTCATTAGTTTCGCTCACTCTCGAAATCAAGCATTTTACAGCAGGTTGGAGCAGCCTGTATCTCAGCACAGGAATAAGGTAGGGAAGAATTCAAATACTCATTTTGACTGCCTCCAGAAGTTAGATCAGATGGCCAATGCAATTTGGTGCTAGGTCTTTCCCTTTAGGTTTTACCCCAACAATGTTTTCATTAGTTTCGCTCACTCTCGAAATCAAGCATTTTACAGCAGGTTGGAGCAGCCTGTATCTCAGCACAGGAATAAGGTAGGGAAGAATTCTAAGGATCATTTTGACTGCCTCCAGAAGTTAGATCAGATGGCCAATGCAATTTGGTGCTAGGCCTTTCCCTTTAGGTTTTACCCCAACAATGTTTTCATTAGTTTCGCTCACTCTCGAAATCAAGCATTTTACAGCAGGTTGGAGCAGCCTGTATCTCAGCACAGGAATAAGGTAGGGAAGAATTCTAAGGATCATTTTGACTACCTCCAGAAGTTAGATCAGATGGCAAATTGGATTTGGTGCTAGGTCTTTCCCTTTAGGTTTTACCCCAACAATGTTTTCATTAGTTTCGCTCACTCTCGAAATCAAGCATTTTACAGCAGGTTGGAGCAGCCTGTATCTCAGCACAGGAATAAGGTAGGGAAGAATTCAAATACTCATTCTGACTGCCTCCAGAAGTTAGATCAGATGGCCAATGCAATTTGGTGCTAGGCCTTTCCCTTTAGGTTTTACCCCAACAATGTTTTCATTAGTTTCGCTCACTCTCGAAATGAAGCATTTTACAGCAGGTTGGAGCAGCCTGTATCTCAGCACAGGAATAAGGTAGGGAAGAATTCTAAGGATCATTTTGACTGCCTCCAGAAGTTAGATCAGATGGCAAATTGGATTTGGTGCTAGGTCTTTCCCTTTAGGTTTTACCCCAACAATGTTTTCATTAGTTTCGCTCACTCTCGAAATCAAGCATTTTACAGCAGGTTGGAGCAGCCTGTATCTCAGCACAGGAATAAGGTAGGGAAGAATTCTAAGGATCATTTTGACTGCCTCCAGAAGTTAGATCAGATGGCAAATTGGATTTGGTGCTAGGTCTTTCCCTTTAGGTTTTACCCCAACAATGTTTTCATTAGTTTCGCTCACTCTCGAAATCAAGCATTTTACAGCAGGTTGGAGCAGCCTGTATCTCAGCACAGGAATAAGGTAGGGAAGAATTCTAAGGATCATTTTGACTGCCTCCAGAAGTTAGATCAGATGGCAAATTGGATTTGGTGCTAGGTCTTTCCCTTTAGGTTTTACCCCAACAATGTTTTCATTAGTTTCGCTCACTCTCGAAATCAAGCATTTTACAGCAGGTTGGAGCAGCCTGTATCTCAGCACAGGAATAAGGTAGGGAAGAATTCTAAGGATCATTTTGACTGCCTCCAGAAGTTAGATCAGATGGCAATTTGGATTTGGTGCTAGGTCTTTCCCTTTAGGTTTTACCCCAACAATGTTTTCATTAGTTTCGCTCACTCTCGAAATCAAGCATTTTACAGCAGGTTGGAGCAGCCTGTATCTCAGCACAGGAATAAGGTAGGGAAGAATTCTAAGGATCATTTTGACTGCCTCCAGAAGTTAGATCAGATGGCCAATGGAATTTGGTGCTAGGTCTTTCCCTTTAGGTTTTACCCCAACAATGTTTTCATTAGTTTCGCTCACTCTCGAAATCAAGCATTTTACAGCAGGTTGGAGCAGCCTGTATCTCAGCACAGGAATAAGGTAGGGAAGAATTCTAAGGATCATTTTGACTGCCTCCAGAAGTTAGATCAGATGGCAAATTGGATTTGGTGCTAGGTCTTTCCCTTTAGGTTTTACCCCAACAATGTTTTCATTAGTTTCGCTCACTCTCGAAATCAAGCATTTTACAGCAGGTTGGAGCAGCCTGTATCTCAGCACAGGAATAAGGTAGGGAAGAATTCAAATACTCATTTTGACTGCCTCCAGAAGTTAGATCAGATGGCCAATGGAATTTGGTGCTAGGTCTTTCCCTTTAGGTTTTACCCCAACAATGTTTTCATTAGTTTCGCTCACTCTCGAAATCAAGCATTTTACAGCAGGTTGGAGCAGCCTGTATCTCAGCACAGGAATAAGGTAGGGAAGAATTCTAAGGATCATTTTGACTGCCTCCAGAAGTTAGATCAGATGGCAAATTGGATTTGGTGCTAGGTCTTTCCCTTTAGGTTTTACCCCAACAATGTTTTCATTAGTTTCGCTCACTCTCGAAATCAAGCATTTTACAGCAGGTTGGAGCAGCCTGTATCTCAGCACAGGAATAAGGTAGGGAAGAATTCTAAGGATCATTTTGACTGCCTCCAGAAGTTAGATCAGATGGCCAATGCAATTTGGTGCTAGGTCTTTCCCTTTAGGTTTTACCCCAACAATGTTTTCATTAGTTTCGCTCACTCTCGAAATCAAGCATTTTACAGCAGGTTGGAGCAGCCTGTATCTCAGCACAGGAATAAGGTAGGGAAGAATTCTAAGGATCATTTTGACTGCCTCCAGAAGTTAGATCAGATGGCCAATGCAATTTGGTGCTAGGCCTTTCCCTTTAGGTTTTACCCCAACAATGTTTTCATTAGTTTCGCTCACTCTCGAAATCAAGCATTTTACAGCAGGTTGGAGCAGCCTGTATCTCAGCACAGGAATAAGGTAGGGAAGAATTCTAAGGATCATTTTGACTGCCTCCAGAAGTTAGATCAGATGGCAAATTGGATTTGGTGCTAGGTCTTTCCCTTTAGGTTTTACCCCAACAATGTTTTCATTAGTTTCGCTCATTCTCGAAATCAAGCATTTGACAGCAGGTTGGAGCAGCCTGTATCTCAGCACAGGAATAAGGTAGGGAAGAATTCAAATACTCATTTTGACTGCCTCCAGAAGTTAGATCAGATGGCAAATTGGATTTGGTGCTAGGTCTTTCCCTTTAGGTTTTACCCCAACAATGTTTTCATTAGTTTCGCTCACTCTCGAAATCAAGCATTTTACAGCAGGTTGGAGCAGCCTGTATCTCAGCACAGGAATAAGGTAGGGAAGAATTCTAAGGATCATTTTGACTGCCTCCAGAAGTTAGATCAGATGGCAAATTGGATTTGGTGCTAGGTCTTTCCCTTTAGGTTTTACCCCAACAATGTTTTCATTAGTTTCGCTCACTCTCGAAATCAAGCATTTTACAGCAGGTTGGAGCAGCCTGTATCTCAGCACAGGAATAAGGTAGGGAAGAATTCTAAGGATCATTTTGACTGCCTCCAGAAGTTAGATCAGATGGCAAATTGGATTTGGTGCTAGGCCTTTCCCTTTAGGTTTTACCCCAACAATGTTTTCATTAGTTTCGCTCACTCTCGAAATCAAGCATTTTACAGCAGGTTGGAGCAGCCTGTATCTCAGCACAGGAATAAGGTAGGGAAGAATCCAAATACTCATTTTGACTGCCTCCAGAAGTTAGATCAGATGGCCAATGCAATTTGGTGCTAGGTCTTTCCCTTTAGGTTTTACCCCAACAATGTTTTCATTAGTTTCGCTCACTCTCGAAATCAAGCATTTTACAGCAGGTTGGAGCAGCCTGTATCTCAGCACAGGAATAAGGTAGGGAAGAATTCTAAGGATCATTTTGACTGCCTCCAGAAGTTAGATCAGATGGCCAATGCAATTTCGTGCTAGGCCTTTCCCTTTAGGTTTTACCCCAACAATGTTTTCATTAGTTTCGCTCACTCTCGAAATCAAGCATTTTACAGCAGGTTGGAGCAGCCTGTATCTCAGCACAGGAATAAGGTAGGGAAGAATTCAAATACTCATTTTGACTGCCTCCAGAAGTTAGATCAGATGGCCAATGCAATTTGGTGCTAGGTCTTTCCCTTTAGGTTTTACCCCAACAATGTTTTCATTAGTTTCGCTCACTCTCGAAATCAAGCATTTTACAGCAGGTTGGAGCAGCCTGTATCTCAGCACAGGAATAAGGTAGGGAAGAATTCAAATACTCATTCTGACTGCCTCCAGAAGTTAGATCAGATGGCCAATGCAATTTGGTGCTAGGCCTTTCCCTTTAGGTTTTACCCCAACAATGTTTTCATTAGTTTCGCTCACTCTCGAAATCAAGCATTTTACAGCAGGTTGGAGCAGCCTGTATCTCAGCACAGGAATAAGGTAGGGAAGAATTCTAAGGATCATTTTGACTGCCTCCAGAAGTTAGATCAGATGGCAAATTGGATTTGGTGCTAGGTCTTTCCCTTTAGGTTTTACCCCAACAATGTTTTCATTAGTTTCGCTCACTCTCGAAATCAAGCATTTTACAGCAGGTTGGAGCAGCCTGTATCTCAGCACAGGAATAAGGTAGGGAAGAATTCTAAGGATCATTTTGACTGCCTCCAGAAGTTAGATCAGATGGCAAATTGGATTTGGTGCTAGGTCTTTCCCTTTAGGTTTTACCCCAACAATGTTTTCATTAGTTTCGCTCACTCTCGAAATCAAGCATTTTACAGCAGGTTGGAGCAGCCTGTATCTCAGCACAGGAATAAGGTAGGGAAGAATTCTAAGGATCATTTTGACTGCCTCCAGAAGTTAGATCAGATGGCCAATGCAATTTGGTGCTAGGTCTTTCCCTTTAGGTTTTACCCCAACAATGTTTTCATTAGTTTCGCTCACTCTCGAAATCAAGCATTTTACAGCAGGTTGGAGCAGCCTGTATCTCAGCACAGGAATAAGGTTGGGAAGAATTCAAATACTCATTTTGACTGCCTCCAGAAGTTAGATCAGATGGCAAATTGGATTTGGTGCTAGGTCTTTCCCTTTAGGTTTTACCCCAACAATGTTTTCATTAGTTTCGCTCACTCTCGAAATCAAGCATTTTACAGCAGGTTGGAGCAGCCTGTATCTCAGCACAGGAATAAGGTAGGGAAGAATTCTAAGGATCATTTTGACTGCCTCCAGAAGTTAGATCAGATGGCAAATTGGATTTGGTGCTAGGTCTTTCCCTTTAGGTTTTACCCCAACAATGTTTTCATTAGTTTCGCTCATTCTCGAAATCAAGCATTTGACAGCAGGTTGGAGCAGCCTGTATCTCAGCACAGGACTAAGGTAGGGAAGAATTCAAATACTCATTTTGACTGCCTCCAGAAGTTAGATCAGATGGCAAATTGGATTTGGTGCTAGGTCTTTCCCTTTAGGTTTTACGCCAACAATGTTTTCATTAGTTTCGCTCACTCTCGAAATCAAGCATTTTACAGCAGGTTGGAGCAGCCTGTATCTCAGCACAGGAATAAGGTAGGGAAGAATTCTAAGGATCATTTTGACTGCCTCCAGAAGTTAGATCAGATGGCAAATTGGATTTGGTGCTAGGTCTTTCCCTTTAGGTTTTACCCCAACAATGTTTTCATTAGTTTCGCTCACTCTCGAAATCAAGCATTTTACAGCAGGTTGGAGCAGCCTGTATCTCAGCACAGGAATAAGGTAGGGAAGAATTCAAATACTCATTTTGACTGCCTCCAGAAGTTAGATCAGATGGCCAATGCAATTTGGTGCTAGGTCTTTCCCTTTAGGTTTTACCCCAACAATGTTTTCATTAGTTTCGCTCACTCTCGAAATCAAGCATTTTACAGCAGGTTGGAGCAGCCTGTATCTCAGCACAGGAATAAGGTAGGGAAGAATTCAAATACTCATTTTGACTGCCTCCAGAAGTTAGATCAGATGGCAAATTGGATTTGGTGCTAGGTCTTTCCCTTTAGGTTTTACCCCAACAATGTTTTCATTAGTTTCGCTCACTCTCGAAATCAAGCATTTTACAGCAGGTTGGAGCAGCCTGTATCTCAGCACAGGAATAAGGTAGGGAAGAATTCAAATACTCATTTTGACTGCCTCCAGAAGTTAGATCAGATGGCCAATGCAATTTGGTGCTAGGTCTTTCCCTTTAGGTTTTACCCCAACAATGTTTTCATTAGTTTCGCTCACTCTCGAAATCAAGCATTTTACAGCAGGTTGGAGCAGCCTGTATCTCAGCACAGGAATAAGGTAGGGAAGAATTCTAAGGATCATTTTGACTGCCTCCAGAAGTTAGATCAGATGGCAAATTGGATTTGGTGCTAGGTCTTTCCCTTTAGGTTTTACCCCAACAATGTTTTCATTAGTTTCGCTCACTCTCGAAATCAAGCATTTTACAGCAGGTTGGAGCAGCCTGTATCTCAGCACAGGAATAAGGTAGGGAAGAATTCTAAGGATCATTTTGACTGCCTCCAGAAGTTAGATCAGATGGCCAATGCAATTTGGTGCTAGGTCTTTCCCTTTAGGTTTTACCCCAACAATGTTTTCATTAGTTTCGCTCACTCTCGAAATCAAGCATTTTACAGCAGGTTGGAGCAGCCTGTATCTCAGCACAGGAATAAGGTTGGGAAGAATTCAAATACTCATTTTGACTGCCTCCAGAAGTTAGATCAGATGGCAAATTGGATTTGGTGCTAGGTCTTTCCCTTTAGGTTTTACCCCAACAATGTTTTCATTAGTTTCGCTCACTCTCGAAATCAAGCATTTTACAGCAGGTTGGAGCAGCCTGTATCTCAGCACAGGAATAAGGTAGGGAAGAATTCTAAGGATCATTTTGACTGCCTCCAGAAGTTAGATCAGATGGCAAATTGGATTTGGTGCTAGGTCTTTCCCTTTAGGTTTTACCCCAACAATGTTTTCATTAGTTTCGCTCATTCTCGAAATCAAGCATTTGACAGCAGGTTGGAGCAGCCTGTATCTCAGCACAGGACTAAGGTAGGGAAGAATTCAAATACTCATTTTGACTGCCTCCAGAAGTTAGATCAGATGGCAAATTGGATTTGGTGCTAGGTCTTTCCCTTTAGGTTTTACGCCAACAATGTTTTCATTAGTTTCGCTCACTCTCGAAATCAAGCATTTTACAGCAGGTTGGAGCAGCCTGTATCTCAGCACAGGAATAAGGTAGGGAAGAATTCTAAGGATCATTTTGACTGCCTCCAGAAGTTAGATCAGATGGCAAATTGGATTTGGTGCTAGGTCTTTCCCTTTAGGTTTTACCCCAACAATGTTTTCATTAGTTTCGCTCACTCTCGAAATCAAGCATTTTACAGCAGGTTGGAGCAGCCTGTATCTCAGCACAGGAATAAGGTAGGGAAGAATTCAAATACTCATTTTGACTGCCTCCAGAAGTTAGATCAGATGGCCAATGCAATTTGGTGCTAGGTCTTTCCCTTTAGGTTTTACCCCAACAATGTTTTCATTAGTTTCGCTCACTCTCGAAATCAAGCATTTTACAGCAGGTTGGAGCAGCCTGTATCTCAGCACAGGAATAAGGTAGGGAAGAATTCAAATACTCATTTTGACTGCCTCCAGAAGTTAGATCAGATGGCAAATTGGATTTGGTGCTAGGTCTTTCCCTTTAGGTTTTACCCCAACAATGTTTTCATTAGTTTCGCTCACTCTCGAAATCAAGCATTTTACAGCAGGTTGGAGCAGCCTGTATCTCAGCACAGGAATAAGGTAGGGAAGAATTCAAATACTCATTTTGACTGCCTCCAGAAGTTAGATCAGATGGCCAATGCAATTTGGTGCTAGGTCTTTCCCTTTAGGTTTTACCCCAACAATGTTTTCATTAGTTTCGCTCACTCTCGAAATCAAGCATTTTACAGCAGGTTGGAGCAGCCTGTATCTCAGCACAGGAATAAGGTAGGGAAGAATTCTAAGGATCATTTTGACTGCCTCCAGAAGTTAGATCAGATGGCCAATGCAATTTCGTGCTAGGCCTTTCCCTTTAGGTTTTACCCCAACAATGTTTTCATTAGTTTCGCTCACTCTCGAAATCAAGCATTTTACAGCAGGTTGGAGCAGCCTGTATCTCAGCACAGGAATAAGGTAGGGAAGAATTCAAATACTCATTTTGACTGCCTCCAGAAGTTAGATCAGATGGCCAATGCAATTTGGTGCTAGGTCTTTCCCTTTAGGTTTTACCCCAACAATGTTTTCATTAGTTTCGCTCACTCTCGAAATCAAGCATTTTACAGCAGGTTGGAGCAGCCTGTATCTCAGCACAGGAATAAGGTAGGGAAGAATTCAAATACTCATTCTGACTGCCTCCAGAAGTTAGATCAGATGGCCAATGCAATTTGGTGCTAGGCCTTTCCCTTTAGGTTTTACCCCAACAATGTTTTCATTAGTTTCGCTCACTCTCGAAATCAAGCATTTTACAGCAGGTTGGAGCAGCCTGTATCTCAGCACAGGAATAAGGTAGGGAAGAATTCTAAGGATCATTTTGACTGCCTCCAGAAGTTAGATCAGATGGCAAATTGGATTTGGTGCTAGGTCTTTCCCTTTAGGTTTTACCCCAACAATGTTTTCATTAGTTTCGCTCACTCTCGAAATCAAGCATTTTACAGCAGGTTGGAGCAGCCTGTATCTCAGCACAGGAATAAGGTAGGGAAGAATTCTAAGGATCATTTTGACTGCCTCCAGAAGTTAGATCAGATGGCAAATTGGATTTGGTGCTAGGTCTTTCCCTTTAGGTTTTACCCCAACAATGTTTTCATTAGTTTCGCTCACTCTCGAAATCAAGCATTTTACAGCAGGTTGGAGCAGCCTGTATCTCAGCACAGGAATAAGGTAGGGAAGAATTCTAAGGATCATTTTGACTGCCTCCAGAAGTTAGATCAGATGGCAAATTGGATTTGGTGCTAGGTCTTTCCCTTTAGGTTTTACCCCAACAATGTTTTCATTAGTTTCGCTCATTCTCGAAATCAAGCATTTTACAGCAGGTTGGAGCAGCCTGTATCTCAGCACAGGAATAAGGTAGGGAAGAATTCTAAGGATCATTTTGACTGCCTCCAGAAGTTAGATCAGATGGCAAATTGGATTTGGTGCTAGGTCTTTCCCTTTAGGTTTTACCCCAACAATGTTTTCATTAGTTTCGCTCACTCTCGAAATCAAGCATTTTACAGCAGGTTGGAGCAGCCTGTATCTCAGCACAGGAATAAGGTAGGGAAGAATTCTAAGGATCATTTTGACTGCCTCCAGAAGTTAGATCAGATGGCCAATGGAATTTGGTGCTAGGTCTTTCCCTTTAGGTTTTACCCCAACAATGTTTTCATTAGTTTCGCTCACTCTCGAAATCAAGCATTTTACAGCAGGTTGGAGCAGCCTGTATCTCAGCACAGGAATAAGGTAGGGAAGAATTCTAAGGATCATTTTGACTGCCTCCAGAAGTTAGATCAGATGGCAAATTGGATTTGGTGCTAGGTCTTTCCCTTTAGGTTTTACCCCAACAATGTTTTCATTAGTTTCGCTCACTCTCGAAATCAAGCATTTTACAGCAGGTTGGAGCAGCCTGTATCTCAGCACAGGAATAAGGTAGGGAAGAATTCAAATACTCATTTTGACTGCCTCCAGAAGTTAGATCAGATGGCCAATGGAATTTGGTGCTAGGTCTTTCCCTTTAGGTTTTACCCCAACAATGTTTTCATTAGTTTCGCTCACTCTCGAAATCAAGCATTTTACAGCAGGTTGGAGCAGCCTGTATCTCAGCACAGGAATAAGGTAGGGAAGAATTCTAAGGATCATTTTGACTGCCTCCAGAAGTTAGATCAGATGGCAAATTGGATTTGGTGCTAGGTCTTTCCCTTTAGGTTTTACCCCAACAATGTTTTCATTAGTTTCGCTCACTCTCGAAATCAAGCATTTTACAGCAGGTTGGAGCAGCCTGTATCTCAGCACAGGAATAAGGTAGGGAAGAATTCTAAGGATCATTTTGACTGCCTCCAGAAGTTAGATCAGATGGCCAATGCAATTTGGTGCTAGGTCTTTCCCTTTAGGTTTTACCCCAACAATGTTTTCATTAGTTTCGCTCACTCTCGAAATCAAGCATTTTACAGCAGGTTGGAGCAGCCTGTATCTCAGCACAGGAATAAGGTTGGGAAGAATTCAAATACTCATTTTGACTGCCTCCAGAAGTTAGATCAGATGGCAAATTGGATTTGGTGCTAGGTCTTTCCCTTTAGGTTTTACCCCAACAATGTTTTCATTAGTTTCGCTCACTCTCGAAATCAAGCATTTTACAGCAGGTTGGAGCAGCCTGTATCTCAGCACAGGAATAAGGTAGGGAAGAATTCTAAGGATCATTTTGACTGCCTCCAGAAGTTAGATCAGATGGCCAATGGAATTTGGTGCTAGGTCTTTCCCTTTAGGTTTTACCCCAACAATGTTTTCATTAGTTTCGCTCACTCTCGAAATCAAGCATTTTACAGCAGGTTGGAGCAGCCTGTATCTCAGCACAGGAATAAGGTAGGGAAGAATTCAAATACTCATTTTGACTGCCTCCAGAAGTTAGATCAGATGGCCAATGCAATTTGGTGCTAGGTCTTTCCCTTTAGGTTTTACCCCAACAATGTTTTCATTAGTTTCGCTCACTCTCGAAATCAAGCATTTTACAGCAGGTTGGAGCAGCCTGTATCTCAGCACAGGAATAAGGTAGGGAAGAATTCAAATACTCATTTTGACTGCCTCCAGAAGTTAGATCAGATGGCAAATTGGATTTGGTGCTAGGTCTTTCCCTTTAGGTTTTACCCCAACAATGTTTTCATTAGTTTCGCTCACTCTCGAAATCAAGCATTTTACAGCAGGTTGGAGCAGCCTGTATCTCAGCACAGGAATAAGGTAGGGAAGAATTCAAATACTCATTTTGACTGCCTCCAGAAGTTAGATCAGATGGCCAATGCAATTTGGTGCTAGGTCTTTCCCTTTAGGTTTTACCCCAACAATGTTTTCATTAGTTTCGCTCACTCTCGAAATCAAGCATTTTACAGCAGGTTGGAGCAGCCTGTATCTCAGCACAGGAATAAGGTAGGGAAGAATTCAAATACTCATTTTGACTGCCTCCAGAAGTTAGATCAGATGGCAAATTGGATTTGGTGCTAGGTCTTTCCCTTTAGGTTTTACCCCAACAATGTTTTCATTAGTTTCGCTCACTCTCGAAATCAAGCATTTTACAGCAGGTTGGAGCAGCCTGTATCTCAGCACAGGAATAAGGTAGGGAAGAATTCAAATACTCATTTTGACTGCCTCCAGAAGTTAGATCAGATGGCCAATGCAATTTGGTGCTAGGTCTTTCCCTTTAGGTTTTACCCCAACAATGTTTTCATTAGTTTCGCTCACTCTCGAAATCAAGCATTTTACAGCAGGTTGGAGCAGCCTGTATCTCAGCACAGGAATAAGGTAGGGAAGAATTCAAATACTCATTTTGACTGCCTCCAGAAGTTAGATCAGATGGCCAATGGAATTTGGTGCTAGGTCTTTCCCTTTAGGTTTTACCCCAACAATGTTTTCATTAGTTTCGCTCACTCTCGAAATCAAGCATTTTACAGCAGGTTGGAGCAGCCTGTATCTCAGCACAGGAATAAGGTAGGGAAGAATTCTAAGGATCATTTTGACTGCCTCCAGAAGTTAGATCAGATGGCAAATTGGATTTGGTGCTAGGTCTTTCCCTTTAGGTTTTACCCCAACAATATTTTCATTAGTTTCGCTCACTCTCGAAATCAAGCATTTTACAGCAGGTTGGAGCAGCCTGTATCTCAGCACAGGAATAAGGTAGGGAAGAATTCTAAGGATCATTTTGACTGCCTCCAGAAGTTAGATCAGATGGCAAATTGGATTTGGTGCTAGGTCTTTCCCTTTAGGTTTTACCCCAACAATGTTTTCATTAGTTTCGCTCACTCTCGAAATCAAGCATTTTACAGCAGGTTGGAGCAGCCTGTATCTCAGCACAGGAATAAGGTAGGGAAGAATTCAAATACTCATTTTGACTGCCTCCAGAAGTTAGATCAGATGGCCAATGCAATTTGGTGCTAGGTCTTTCCCTTTAGGTTTTACCCCAACAATGTTTTCATTAGTTTCGCTCACTCTCGAAATCAAGCATTTTACAGCAGGTTGGAGCAGCCTGTATCTCAGCACAGGAATAAGGTAGGGAAGAATTCTAAGGATCATTTTGACTGCCTCCAGAAGTTAGATCAGATGGCAAATTGGATTTGGTGCTAGGTCTTTCCCTTTAGGTTTTACCCCAACAATGTTTTCATTAGTTTCGCTCACTCTCAAAATCAAGCATTTTACAGCAGGTTGGAGCAGCCTGTATCTCAGCACAGGAATAAGGTAGGGAAGAATTCTAAGGATCATTTTGACTGCCTACAGAAGTTAGATCAGATGGCTAATGCAATTTGGTGCTAGGTCTTTCCCTTTAGGTTTTACCCCAACAATGTTTTCATTGGTTTCGCTCACTCTCGAAATCAAGCATTTTACAGCAGGTTGGAGCAGCCTGTATCTCAGCACAGGAATAAGGTTGGGAAGAATTCAAATACTCATTATGACTGCCTCCAGAAGTTAGATCAGATGGCAAATTGGATTTGGTGCTAGGTCTTTCCCTTTAGGTTTTACCCCAACAATGTTTTCATTAGTTTCGCTCACTCTCGAAATCAAGCATTTTACAGCAGGTTGGAGCAGCCTGTATCTCAGCACAGGAATAAGGTAGGGAAGAATTCTAAGGATCATTTTGACTGCCTCCAGAAGGTAGATCAGATGGCCAATGGAATTTGGTGCTAGGTCTTTCCCTTTAGGTTTTACCCCAACAATGTTTTCATTAGTTTCGCTCACTCTCGAAATCAAGCATTTTACAGCAGGTTGGAGCAGCCTGTATCTCAGCACAGGAATAAGGTAGGGAAGAATTCAAATACTCATTTTGACTGCCTCCAGAAGTTAGATCAGATGGCAAATTGTATTTGGTGCTAGGTCTTTCCCTTTAGGTTTTACCCCAACAATGTTTTCATTAGTTTCGCTCACTCTCGAAATCAAGCATTTTACAGCAGGTTGGAGCAGCCTGTATCTCAGCACAGGAATAAGGTAGGGAAGAATTCTAAGGATCATTTTGACTGCCTCCAGAAGTTAGATCAGATGGCAAATTGGATTTGGTGCTAGGTCTTTCCCTTTAGGTTTTACCCCAACAATGTTTTCATTAGTTTCGCTCACTCTCGAAATCAAGCATTTTACAGCAGGTTGGAGCAGCCTGTATCTCAGCACAGGAATAAGGTAGGGAAGAATGCTAAGGATCATTTTGACTGCCTCCAGAAGTTAGATCAGATGGCAAATTGGATTTGGTGCTAGGTCTTTCCCTTTAGGTTTTACCCCAACAATGTTTTCATTAGTTTCGCTCACTCTCAAAATCAAGCATTTTACAGCAGGTTGGAGCAGCCTGTATCTCAGCACAGGAATAAGGTAGGGAAGAATTCTAAGGATCATTTTGACTGCCTCCAGAAGTTAGATCAGATGGCAAATTGGATTTGGTGCTAGGTCTTTCCCTTTAGGTTTTACCCCAACAATGTTTTCATTAGTTTCGCTCACTCTCGAAATCAAGCATTTTACAGCAGGTTGGAGCAGCCTGTATCTCAGCACAGGAATAAGGTAGGGAAGAATTCAAATACTCATTTTGACTGCCTCCAGAAGTTAGATCAGATGGCCAATGCAATTTGGTGCTAGGTCTTTCCCTTTAGGTTTTACCCCAACAATGTTTTCATTAGTTTCGCTCACTCTCGAAATCAAGCATTTTACAGCAGGTTGGAGCAGCCTGTATCTCAGCACAGGAATAAGGTAGGGAAGAATTCAAATACTCATTTTGACTGCCTCCAGAAGTTAGATCAGATGGCAAATTGGATTTGGTGCTAGGTCTTTCCCTTTAGGTTTTACCCCAACAATGTTTTCATTAGTTTCGCTCACTCTCGAAATCAAGCATTTTACAGCAGGTTGGAGCAGCCTGTATCTCAGCACAGGAATAAGGTAGGGAAGAATTCAAATACTCATTTTGACTGCCTCCAGAAGTTAGATCAGATGGCCAATGCAATTTGGTGCTAGGTCTTTCCCTTTAGGTTTTACCCCAACAATGTTTTCATTAGTTTCGCTCACTCTCGAAATCAAGCATTTTACAGCAGGTTGGAGCAGCCTGTATCTCAGCACAGGAATAAGGTAGGGAAGAATTCTAAGGATCATTTTGACTACCTCCAGAAGTTAGATCAGATGGCAAATTGGATTTGGTGCTAGGTCTTTCCCTTTAGGTTTTACCCCAACAATGTTTTCATTAGTTTCGCTCACTCTCGAAATCAAGCATTTTACAGCAGGTTGGAGCAGCCTGTATCTCAGCACAGGAATAAGGTAGGGAAGAATTCTAAGGATCATTTTGACTGCCTCCAGAAGGTAGATCAGATGGCCAATGGAATTTGGTGCTAGGTCTTTCCCTTTAGGTTTTACCCCAACAATGTTTTCATTAGTTTCGCTCACTCTCGAAATCAAGCATTTTACAGCAGGTTGGAGCAGCCTGTATCTCAGCACAGGAATAAGGTAGGGAAGAATTCAAATACTCATTTTGACTGCCTCCAGAAGTTAGATCAGATGGCCAATGCAATTTGGTGCTAGGTCTTTCCCTTTAGGTTTTACCCCAACAATGTTTTCATTAGTTTCGCTCACTCTCGAAATCAAGCATTTTACAGCAGGTTGGAGCAGCCTGTATCTCAGCACAGGAATAAGGTAGGGAAGAATTCTAAGGATCATTTTGACTGCCTCCAGAAGTTAGATCAGATGGCAAATTGGATTTGGTGCTAGGTCTTTCCCTTTAGGTTTTACCCCAACAATGTTTTCATTAGTTTCGCTCACTCTCAAAATCAAGCATTTTACAGCAGGTTGGAGCAGCCTGTATCTCAGCACAGGAATAAGGTAGGGAAGAATTCTAAGGATCATTTTGACTGCCTACAGAAGTTAGATCAGATGGCTAATGCAATTTGGTGCTAGGTCTTTCCCTTTAGGTTTTACCCCAACAATGTTTTCATTGGTTTCGCTCACTCTCGAAATCAAGCATTTTACAGCAGGTTGGAGCAGCCTGTATCTCAGCACAGGAATAAGGTTGGGAAGAATTCAAATACTCATTTTGACTGCCTCCAGAAGTTAGATCAGATGGCAAATTGGATTTGGTGCTAGGTCTTTCCCTTTAGGTTTTACCCCAACAATGTTTTCATTAGTTTCGCTCACTCTCGAAATCAAGCATTTTACAGCAGGTTGGAGCAGCCTGTATCTCAGCACAGGAATAAGGTAGGGAAGAATTCTAAGGATCATTTTGACTGCCTCCAGAAGGTAGATCAGATGGCCAATGGAATTTGGTGCTAGGTCTTTCCCTTTAGGTTTTACCCCAACAATGTTTTCATTAGTTTCGCTCACTCTCGAAATCAAGCATTTTACAGCAGGTTGGAGCAGCCTGTATCTCAGCACAGGAATAAGGTAGGGAAGAATTCAAATACTCATTTTGACTGCCTCCAGAAGTTAGATCAGATGGCAAATTGTATTTGGTGCTAGGTCTTTCCCTTTAGGTTTTACCCCAACAATGTTTTCATTAGTTTCGCTCACTCTCGAAATCAAGCATTTTACAGCAGGTTGGAGCAGCCTGTATCTCAGCACAGGAATAAGGTAGGGAAGAATTCTAAGGATCATTTTGACTGCCTCCAGAAGTTAGATCAGATGGCAAATTGGATTTGGTGCTAGGTCTTTCCCTTTAGGTTTTACCCCAACAATGTTTTCATTAGTTTCGCTCACTCTCGAAATCAAGCATTTTACAGCAGGTTGGAGCAGCCTGTATCTCAGCACAGGAATAAGGTAGGGAAGAATTCTAAGGATCATTTTGACTGCCTCCAGAAGTTAGATCAGATGGCAAATTGGATTTGGTGCTAGGTCTTTCCCTTTAGGTTTTACCCCAACAATGTTTTCATTAGTTTCGCTCACTCTCAAAATCAAGCATTTTACAGCAGGTTGGAGCAGCCTGTATCTCAGCACAGGAATAAGGTAGGGAAGAATTCTAAGGATCATTTTGACTGCCTACAGAAGTTAGATCAGATGGCTAATGCAATTTGGTGCTAGGTCTTTCCCTTTAGGTTTTACCCCAACAATGTTTTCATTGGTTTCGCTCACTCTCGAAATCAAGCATTTTACAGCAGGTTGGAGCAGCCTGTATCTCAGCACAGGAATAAGGTTGGGAAGAATTCAAATACTCATTATGACTGCCTCCAGAAGTTAGATCAGATGGCAAATTGGATTTGGTGCTAGGTCTTTCCCTTTAGGTTTTACCCCAACAATGTTTTCATTAGTTTCGCTCACTCTCGAAATCAAGCATTTTACAGCAGGTTGGAGCAGCCTGTATCTCAGCACAGGAATAAGGTAGGGAAGAATTCTAAGGATCATTTTGACTGCCTCCAGAAGGTAGATCAGATGGCCAATGGAATTTGGTGCTAGGTCTTTCCCTTTAGGTTTTACCCCAACAATGTTTTCATTAGTTTCGCTCACTCTCGAAATCAAGCATTTTACAGCAGGTTGGAGCAGCCTGTATCTCAGCACAGGAATAAGGTAGGGAAGAATTCAAATACTCATTTTGACTGCCTCCAGAAGTTAGATCAGATGGCAAATTGTATTTGGTGCTAGGTCTTTCCCTTTAGGTTTTACCCCAACAATGTTTTCATTAGTTTCGCTCACTCTCGAAATCAAGCATTTTACAGCAGGTTGGAGCAGCCTGTATCTCAGCACAGGAATAAGGTAGGGAAGAATTCTAAGGATCATTTTGACTGCCTCCAGAAGTTAGATCAGATGGCAAATTGGATTTGGTGCTAGGTCTTTCCCTTTAGGTTTTACCCCAACAATGTTTTCATTAGTTTCGCTCACTCTCGAAATCAAGCATTTTACAGCAGGTTGGAGCAGCCTGTATCTCAGCACAGGAATAAGGTAGGGAAGAATGCTAAGGATCATTTTGACTGCCTCCAGAAGTTAGATCAGATGGCAAATTGGATTTGGTGCTAGGTCTTTCCCTTTAGGTTTTTACCCCAACAATGTTTTCATTAGTTTCGCTCACTCTCAAAATCAAGCATTTTACAGCAGGTTGGAGCAGCCTGTATCTCAGCACAGGAATAAGGTAGGGAAGAATTCTAAGGATCATTTTGACTGCCTCCAGAAGTTAGATCAGATGGCAAATTGGATTTGGTGCTAGGTCTTTCCCTTTAGGTTTTACCCCAACAATGTTTTCATTAGTTTCGCTCACTCTCGAAATCAAGCATTTTACAGCAGGTTGGAGCAGCCTGTATCTCAGCACAGGAATAAGGTAGGGAAGAATTCAAATACTCATTTTGACTGCCTCCAGAAGTTAGATCAGATGGCCAATGCAATTTGGTGCTAGGTCTTTCCCTTTAGGTTTTACCCCAACAATGTTTTCATTAGTTTCGCTCACTCTCGAAATCAAGCATTTTACAGCAGGTTGGAGCAGCCTGTATCTCAGCACAGGAATAAGGTAGGGAAGAATTCAAATACTCATTTTGACTGCCTCCAGAAGTTAGATCAGATGGCAAATTGGATTTGGTGCTAGGTCTTTCCCTTTAGGTTTTACCCCAACAATGTTTTCATTAGTTTCGCTCACTCTCGAAATCAAGCATTTTACAGCAGGTTGGAGCAGCCTGTATCTCAGCACAGGAATAAGGTAGGGAAGAATTCAAATACTCATTTTGACTGCCTCCAGAAGTTAGATCAGATGGCCAATGCAATTTGGTGCTAGGTCTTTCCCTTTAGGTTTTACCCCAACAATGTTTTCATTAGTTTCGCTCACTCTCGAAATCAAGCATTTTACAGCAGGTTGGAGCAGCCTGTATCTCAGCACAGGAATAAGGTAGGGAAGAATTCTAAGGATCATTTTGACTACCTCCAGAAGTTAGATCAGATGGCAAATTGGATTTGGTGCTAGGTCTTTCCCTTTAGGTTTTACCCCAACAATGTTTTCATTAGTTTCGCTCACTCTCGAAATCAAGCATTTTACAGCAGGTTGGAGCAGCCTGTATCTCAGCACAGGAATAAGGTAGGGAAGAATTCTAAGGATCATTTTGACTGCCTCCAGAAGGTAGATCAGATGGCCAATGGAATTTGGTGCTAGGTCTTTCCCTTTAGGTTTTAC